>NC_081418.1:151242580-151542580 GCF_949786415.1 Peromyscus eremicus | reverse complement strand
AGTGCAAGCACTTCCCAGTGAACAGTTTCTGACCTCCAGTCCCTTGCTTTCTAATGGGTACCAGTAGCAACATCAAATACCACTTCTCCGCGTTAAAAATGAGTGTTATCTAACAGCACACTCTACCTAGCACAAGGTAGAAGGGATTTTTGGCAGATGGCCAGGTAATTAACTCAATGCAGACAAAAACAAGACCATTCGAAGCCTCACTGAAGAGTCCTGGAAAGTCTCCCTCTCATCATTGTTACAGGAAAGCCTATCCAAGGATGGATTTGATATTACCATGGTAAGTATTTTGCTTTTGACCAGCTCTTCCATTTAACAAAGCCATTATCACACCAAGGTGAAGGCTATATGGGGGGTCCCACTCAAAATAATAATGCCATGGTTATGTTTTCCTATGCTAACGACTCTGAGCATTAGAGGAGGGTGGCACCAGTGGCCATTTCTAAAGCCTATTAGTTAATAGCCTTGTCCTCTATGAAACAAGAGAGGGATGGAGCATTGGTAATAGAATTAAATATTCTAACTGGAATATTACAAATTTTTCTACTTTGTGCATAATGGATTTTTTAATGGCTTTAAATAGGGAGGAGATATTTTAAAGGTTTGTTTGTCTAAACGACCACAGACATGTCTGCGACACTTCTAGATGACAGACCATAGAAAAACATTTTGTAAAACTACTTTTACCATGGACGATTAGTCAATAAATTAAATGGGAGCCATCCACTAATAACACACAAGCCTTACATGAAATTGTCTGGTAGGCTTATCCCAAAGGTCCCTTTCTAAGCTCTCTGCCCACCCTTTCAACCGTACCCCTCTCTTGTTAGTGATGTGTGTTTCCTAAAAAGTCGCCTCATGGCTTCTGTTTGGTCATCACCAGATTTCTTCTTGATACATAAATACTGAAATTTCACTGGCCACCTTCCCTGAGACTGCCATCGTTGGGCTCATCTCTGATCTTTAATGTAGTTTGTCCGTTTCGTTGCTGTTAGTGTGACCAAAGCAAATGGAGGGAGGGTTTATTTTGGCTTACAGTTCCAAAGGAACACAGTCATCCCGGGAAGGCACGGTGGCAGGAGAGTGCCAAATTGCATAGCCAGTTAGGAAAGACAGAGGGAGCAGGGATGGTTCCAGGCTATTAAACCTTAAGGGCCACCCCCAGTGACACACTTTCTTCCACAAGATTCTGCATCTTCATTACTCTTTAGCCTCACCAAATGAAACGTGAGCCTCCTTGAATCTTGATGTGTCCCTGTCACATGGTTGACTCTTTGACTAGAATAATAATACACACTACTTTCTTTTTTTAAAAGATTTTTATTATTTATTTATGTATATGAGTGCTTTATCTGCATGTACAAGTTTATGCCAGAAGAGGGCATTAGATCTCACTAGAAATGGTTGTGAGCCACCACGTGGTTGCTGGGAGTTAAACTCAGGACCTCTGGAAGAACAGACAGTATTCTTAACCACTAAGCCATCTCTCCAGCCCCAGATACACACTACTTTCAACAGCTCATGTCCACACATTTGTAGACATACAAAGTGAAGACTATCCAAGGCGTGGGACACAGTATTAACAATTCATTCTGCACACTACTTGACTGCCCAAGAGAATGAATAAGATAATTCTCAATAAGCATGAGGCCCTATTTTTTGGATCCCATGTAAAAGATATGCAGGTCAATGATCTTTGTTTTATATATGGTTGTCTTAAGTATGTGAAGGTGTGGTCTTTTTCAAAGCTGGCACTGCCCGTGGCCATCCCATGATTTTCACGTGTCAATACAGATAACTTGGAATTTGATGAAGCATATGGTTGATCCATTACCATGTTTCTGTTTTGTTGATTTTAAACTTCAATTTTTCATATAAAGTAATTTGTCACTTTTTTCTGCTAAGTTCTTCTTGTACATGAATAACTGAGGCAGGCATTTCCAGGTGTTTATAACAATTTCCACTCATGTGCCTATTTCACATTGCATTTAAGTTGTACACATTAGTACATGTTTTTTGTTTTGTTTTCAATTTGGTTTTGTTGTTGTTGTTATTTTTAGACATGAATAAAACTCAAAAGAGGATGATACAGCAACTGACCTGAGGAGTCACACGGTCCGGAAAAATGATCTCAATAGAAATATTCTGCTCTTTCTCAGAAATCAATCTTTTCCACAGAACCAGCTTTCTGTAACTAACAGCCGGCTCCTTCCAGAGTGTTCACTTCATGGTGGTATAAATGACATGCTTTCCTTTGCTGTAGTTGATAGCACTACTTCAAACCGTGTTTCATTTCCCCAAAACATACTTGTATGAGTAGAATGCCTTAGTTTTATAGACTGTGAAATGGGGCAGCCAGATCCATCCAGTCATACAATTTATGAATACATGGTTATTCTTAATCCCAAAGTCTTCAGTTATAGGATATTAAAATACAAGGGAAAACTCTCTTTTCCTTTGGTCAAACTTTGTTTGCAAATAGGATGTTAGGACAGGGTACCTCCTCAAATTCCGTGTGTCTTTAATGACGAACTTAGAAGGAAAGCTGGAAAGGACCAACCACAAAGCACATGAAACACTGTGCATTTCTCTCTGGTGTTTTTCATTACGTATTTTATGAATTGTTCACTCGTTATTATTTTAATTGAAGGCATTCTTCCTCAGAGCTGAGGTTGCTGCAAAAGAATCAGAGCGGCTGAACTTGTCAAAACATTTAAGGCTCTGGAAAAGTAATTTAAAACTGTATGGAAAACTAGTACATCAGCTAATGCTAAATAATGTCATGCCGTGATAGCACGATCAAAGAGCAGGCAAAAGGAAGGCCTAACTTGTCAAGGAAATCCTGTAACTGACATCACAATTCCAGAACATGGAGATGATTTGGACATGAAAATATAAGACAGGGGAATTGTATGTACACATGCACATACATATAGAGACTACAGAACAGTATTTGGGCGACATTCCTCAGTAATGCCACCCACTATATTTCAGACAGGCTTACTCACTGAGTGGGAACTCGCAAAGAATCTAGGCTGGCTGGCTAGCAAGCCACAGGCACCCTCCTTTTCCTACCTCTTGTCCAGTGGTTCTACAAAAGTGTGTCACCACATCTTGCTTTTTTTAGGTGGATTTGGGGGGACTGGACACAGGTCTTCATGTTCACAAGGCAAGCAGTCTACACATTGACCTAATTCCCCAGTTCCTATCATGAGAATTTTTAAAGAATCAAAGAATATGAATAGAGTCTCAGAAAATTTTACCTGAATGTTATTTGAATAAAGACATGGCTGGTCAGGCCAGGAGTTTTGTTGTTGTTGTTGTTTTTGTTTTTTTAGAAAAGAGTAGAGAATCCATAAGCAAACCTATGCTTAACCCTTTCTCCAGTGAATGTGACTTGTTTTATTCTACAACTTAAAACTTTCTTGACCAGTATTCAAAATAAAGAGTGGGGCTATACATGACCATCTTCACTCTTGGCGCTCTTTTCTTTTCTCTTTTGATTATTTTTATTTTACGAGTGTGAGTGTTTTGCCTGCATGCATGTCTGTGTACCACATGCATGCCTGGTGTCTGGAGAGGCCAGAAGAGGGTATCAAATCCTCTAAAACTGGAGTTACAAATGGTTATGTGCTCCCTTGAGGGTGCTGGGAATTGAACCCAGGTTCTCTGTAAAAGCACCCAGTACTCTTAGCCACTGAATCATCTCTCCAGTCCCCCTCAGGGTTCTTAAAAAATCAAAAGCCAGCGCTTTGAGATAACACAAATGTCACAAAGAGATTATTTCTCCCTGGGTGTGACTCTGGTTGGCTGGTACTACTCTCACCTCTTCCTACGCACTTTCCAGTCTCAGAGGTAATGCCAAATGTCTCAGAATAACACCTTAAAACCCTGATTCATACTTCTTTACAAAGTGGGCTATCTTCAACCGGCATAGATTCTACTACCTCAGCTTAGGTAGATAAACCAGGTACAAATATCCAAAGCAAATCAGCAAACATAAATCTTCAGTCTTGGAAAGAGAAATCAAGAATCACTTCAACTCTGAGATAGTTGTTAGTAATGTTCTGTGGCAGCTGTCCTAGAGGCAGACTTGAGCATTGATGCTAAAATCTTGAACTTTTAACCTTTCTTTATTGCTTTCACCTTACTGTGATGGCTAATTCTGGTTGTCAGCTTGACATATGTGAGGAGAGGGACCCTCACTTTCGTAACTGTCCCCATCAGATTGGCCAGTGGGCCTGACTGTGGGACATAGTATTGATTGCTAATTGATGTAGGAGAACCTGGTCCACTGGGTGGGATCATCCTGGGTGGGTGGGCACCATCTGCATAAGAAAAGTTGCCTGAACATGAGCTCAGAAGCCAGCCATTCAGTGGCACTCCTCCAGGGCCACTGCTTCAGTTCATGCTTCTAGTTTCCTGCCTTGAGTTCCTGTCCTGACTTCCCTGGTGAAGGAACAGTGTATAAGCCAAATAAACCCTATCCTCCTCAACATTGCTTTAGATCATGGTGCTTATCAAAACAACAGAACATCAACTAGGACACTCGCCTACCTATATGAGATTAAACCAAGCTAATTCTCCTTATTCACAGTGTGGACAGTTATCATTTCTGCTTCCTTTTGTTTTTTTGGGTTTGTTTTTTTTTGTTGTTGTTTGTTTGTTTGTTTTTTCGAGACAGGGTTTCTCTGTGTAGCTTTGCACCTTTCCTGGAACTCACTTGGTAGCCCAGGCTGGCCTCGAACTCACAGAGATCCACCTGGCTCTGCCTCCCAAGTGCTGGGATTAAAGGCGTGCGCCACCACCACCCGGCTCTACTTCCTTTTGAAGCAGAAACAGGCAAGCAGGTTTCTTTACAGTTAGATTAGAAAGTTACTCTCTAAGCTCTAGCATAAGAAAATTATTCCTTGAATTTATTTTATTGATACAGCTTTTTCATGAGGCCAGAGAATATTTATTAAATATTTAAGTAAATATCCTCTGTTCTATTTGGCATAATGATCTTATATCTACAAAGGACTTAATTGTGGAATTTTCTCCAGTCCCATACAGACCCACAGCCACTCAGACCCAAGTAAACACACAGAGGCTTATAATACTTGTAAACTTTATGGCCATGGCAGGCTTCTTGCTAACTGTTCTTATATCTAAAATTAACCTATTTCCATAAATCTATACCTTGCCACATGGCTTGTGGCTTACCGGTACTTTTACATCTTGCTTCCTCTGTGTCCTGCTGGTGACTCCTGACTCAGCCTTCCACTTCCCAGAATTCTCTTCTCTGTTTTTCCCACCTATACTTCCTGCCTGGCTACTGGCCAATTAGCACTTTCTTTATTAACCAATCAGAGCAACACATTCACAGCATACAGAATGATATCCACAGCACTTCTTCTTTTCTTTTTTTCAAAATGGAAGGTTTTAACTTTAACACAGTAAAATTACATATAACAAAACAATTATTAAGCAAGAATTACAGTTACAATATCTAGTCTATTTATACTTTCTAGTCTACTTGTATTTGGCAAAATTAAAGAAGATATTCTATCTACTATTTGTGAGTCTAAGGTTTTACATCTAATTTATCCTTTGCCATAACTAAGGAAAATTATAATTATCTAATCTTTATTACATCAAAGACTTCAGAAGGATATACTATTACCTAAGAAACAGGAGAAGGATGCAAGCAACTTTCAGGGTCTTGCAAGAGTAGACAGAGACAGCTGGCAGCCTAGACAGTCATCCAAAGTTCCTCTGTAAAGTTGGGGCATCTGTCTTCAGCCCACAGGCCTAGAGTCTTTGAGTCACTTTTCTCTGTGTCCTGTAGAATGTGTGGTAGTTTCCTCTGCAAAGCAGGAACCTGAAGGACCATTTTGCTAAGCAAAGTTCAGTGATCACCTTCCTATGGGTCCTGCATGTCCAGTCAATCAAGCAGTCCAGACAAGAAAAGTTTCTTGCCCAAATGGCTCTTTTTGCCAAGAAGAAAATAAACTCCAAATAGCGTGTCTTAGATGCCCATCCTCTTCTCTGAGGTAAATTAGTGCTGCCAGGAGCAAACATGTCTCACTGTCCAGAAAGTCTAAATTTTTTAAACATTTTAAATGCCATATTCTATAGGTCTTTGAAGTGTTTGAAGATTACACACCTAATTGAATTATATCTATGCATACCTAGAAAACTCAACATGACTATAATTTTGACTATCATAGAAGACTAATTATCAATCTGTATTTTTTAATTATCCACCACAATCCAAATGAGTTACATAAACATAATACTTCAAATGAGAGTAGAAATATGTATACAGTATAACAAAATTAAGTTTAAACTTGTGTCAATAAACTAAAATCCATAGCAATGTAAAACATTTTTAAACAAGTTGTTCTTTAAAAGTAGGTTCATTAATCTACCCTTTTATCCTACTATATCTATACTAGAAAGTTACTCTCTAAGCTCTAGCATACGAAAATTATTCCTTGAATTTATTTTATTGACCCAGCTTTCTCATGAGACCAGAGAATATTTATTAAATAGTTAAGCAAATATCTTATGTCCTATTTGGCATAATGATCTTATATCTACAAAGGACTTAATTTTCCAGATGGTCAAATCCTAACTAAAACACTTTAAAATATTTATAGACTATTTCCAATGAAATTAATAGAGAATAATACACTGAACAACTTTGTAGACATAAAAGTTGAAACCAGCCAGGCATGGTGGCACACACCTTTAAACCCTGCACTCAGGAGGCAGAGGCAGGCAAATTTACATGAGTTCAAGGCCAGCCTGGTCTACAAAGTGAGTTCCAGGACAGGAGAAACCCTGTCTTGAAAGCAAAACAAACAAAAAAACATAACCAAGAACAAAAATGTTAAAACAGACATACAGTTGTAGCACTCAGGGACACCCTTTGCGGGGTCATCCAGTGCCAGACATTGAGGAAACAGGTCTTGACTCTTTTTCCACCAGTGCCATGGATTCTATTCCTCCCACTACATAGACTCTTAAATAAAGCTTAATATTATTTTCCATGATTTAAAAATTGCTAAATTATTGGTCTCTTACTACCTAAAGCCAATTGCAGGTCTATTTTCTTAATTTCTCTACTGCATCATTTAATTTGCACTAATTCATTGTACTCTTGGTAGATTTGAGTTATTTATTTGTTCCTTTATTTTGATACGCCAGAGCCTTGTGTATGCTAAGGAAATGTCCTACCACTGAACTTCACCCCAGCCTAGATGCTTGCATTTCATACAGTGATATAATACTCCTGTATGTGACTTCTGCTGATGGTGGTGGTGAAGGTGCTGGTGGTGGTGGAGGTGGTGGTGGTGGTGGTAGTGGTGGTGGTGGTGGTGGTATATGTAAGTGGTATGTATTTGCTTATGTTGATGTGTGCATAGCTGTGTGTATGTGCAGGCAGAAGGCAGAAGTCAATGTCAAATATCTTCCTCAATCTCTCTCCATCTTATTTTTTGAAACTCTCTCTCACTGAGCCTTCCAGTAGCTGACTCTAGGGATTCTCTCATCTCTGTTTCCCAGGACTTGGGGTACAGGCTCAAGCATCCAAACTTGTTTTTTTGTTTGTTTGTTTGTTTGTTTGTTTGTTTCTTTCTTTCTTTCTTTCTTTCTTTTTTTTTTTTTTAGACAGGGTTTCTCTGTGTAGCTTTGCTCCTTTCCTGGATCTCGCTCTGTAGACCAGGCTGGCCTCGAACTCACAAAGATCCGCCTGCCTCTGCTTCCCAAGTGCTGGGATTAAAGGCATGCACCACCATCGCCTGGCCCCAAACTTGGTTCTTGTGTGGAGGCAAGGGATCTGTACTTCAGTCCCCATGCTTGTGTGTCAAGCGCTTCACCATCTCCCAGTGCCCCGTCCCCTATCCATTTTAGTAGCTTTAGGGTACCCAAGCAGCTGTGCAATTTATGTGTTATCACTAAGTTATTTTCCAAAATTGTGCTAACTTGTTCTTCTCCTGGAGTCAGTCACATGTTTTGGTTGTTTTGTCTCTTGGATAGAATTTTTATTGGAATTTTGATCATTTACATTTTTAATAAATGAAAGTTGTTTCTGATTGTGAGTTTTGCATTGTTTTCAGAATATATATATATATGTGTGTGTGTGTGTGTGTGTGATTCTTAAACTTATAAATTTATATATTTGGAAAATTATATAGGAACTGTGTTATATCATATTTAAATATAAAAATTCTTTAATGGAAAATAGAATTCCAAAGAATAATAAATACCATTGAAGATTCAAATGTGGCAATCATAACAAATGGAAATTTTTATATTCATTAATTTAAGGTAGTTTAGTTTACAAAGTCATGTGTTTAGTTATGACAGATTTATGTGTGCACATCATTGTGCATTGCTCATACTTGACTACCAGGAAGTCTTAGAGAATCTTTATTTCACAAGTGTACTATATGTGAGAAAGTTTACTCTTGTTGGGATCATTATGGTTTTGATGGAGATGTGGTCTCCTGTTTTATGATATATTTGTCTATTTTTTCTATGGAGTCAATTGTATTGCTCTAAGAACACTTAATACATTGGAAAGTTCTTAGTACACTGCTGTGGAAAGGCTCCTGCAGCTTTTGGTAGAAGCTCTACCTTCCTCTTTCACATCTCAGCCTCATTCCTCCTGGGACTAATGACTGTATGTAAGCACATAGCAACTTTCTAATTATTCATTATCAATAACCTGGTGCTCAATGACAGAAAATGCTATGCTTGAATAAAGAAAAGGTGGGATACACACACACACACACACACACACACACACACACACACACACACACAGAAAGGGAGACAGAGAGGCGAAAGTGTATACTTTAAATCAGAGTTCCTGAATAGCATGAAGATTCTCTCTTCTCTCTGTCTCTCTTTCTCTTTCTCTCTCTCTCTCTCTCTCTCTCTCTCTCTCTCTCTCTCTCTCTCTCAATCTCTCTCTCTCTCTCTCTAGTTGAGAGTATCCAGGTCATAACATGGAATTGAGAATGTGAATATGTTCAAAGTCTATGATATAACTGAAGGAAATCTGGTATCCTTATTATGAAGCCCATCATCCCTCTGGACAATGAACACATACTAATACTTGTAAAATGCCATGGATTTTAACCAGGCTGCAGCATAGTGGGATCAGACTCAATATCTCCATGTTTGGATGGCTCCCTTCCAACCTGGTTTTCTAGTGGGGTTCAACACCATGCCCTATGCTGAACTATAATGCCACAGTATTTTTTTTTTTTGTATATGAAAAGACCTCATCTGCCTTATTCTTGCAGAGTATCACAAAAGTGATGGTTGGAATATTTATGGAATTGTGTCTGTCCAATAATTTTTCGAAAAAAAATCATGCAAATTAATTGCCTGGTTATCTAGTGCTAATGCAACCGGCCCACACACAAAAGTGACCTCAGAACAAAACTCATCTTATGGTCTGGTGTGGTTCTTGTAGTCAGGGTTTGGGGAAGCGACAAGCTTATGTTGGTGGCTGCTTCTCAGTCTTTAATACTCTAGCAATCACATGTTTGCTGAGTAACATAGCGATAATGCAGAAGGGGAAGTGTGAGCATCCCAGAGACAGACAGCTCTCCATTTTCTTTATGTCATCTCTCCATATGGCTGGATGACATTCATAAATCCAGAATCATAAGATGCAGCAAGAAGACAAGACTGTTCCCAGAAACTGGCATAGTGTCACTTCGACTAGACTCCATTGGTCCATCCCTGGTGCCAGAGGAGATCTCAGAGTCCACCATCTCAGGGAAATTGATGCAGAATCTTGGATCTTGAAACAGTACCTATACTAGATTGGTTATGAACAATGCTTTATTTTTAAATGCTCTTATAAATGCTGCTTCTTTTTTATTATTATAGTTTCTAACGGTTGGTTTCCAATGTATATTAAATTTCAACAAAATGTTAAACTCTAAATTTTTATTACCTATGTTTATTTTTAAAGGCCTTTTATTTTTATTTTTAAATCTGTGCATATGTGTGTGTGTTGTGAGTAAGGGAAAGTGCAGTGCTCACAGAGGCTAGAAGAGTGAGTCAGAGCCACTGGAGCTGGAGTTCAAGGCTACTCTGAACCGTCCTGTGTAGATGCTGAGATCCAAACTCCAGCCCTCTGATAGAGCAGCAAGTGCTCCTAACTGCTGAGTCATCTCTCCAGCCCACAATGTGTCTTTTAATTGCTTTTAGTTTCTATGTGTACAATCAAATGATCTATACAAAATAGCAATTTATCTCTCTTCTTCTATACCAAACATATTTACTTATTTTTCTTATCTTATGGAATTCCTTGAATCTTTGACTCAACTCTAGTTGAATGGAGAAAAAAAAAAAACCCTCAGGTCCCTAAGACTGAAGGAAATAAATTTTACCCTTTCCAATGAAATATAAGGATTAGCATGCCAGTTTCAGATATTATATTTCAGGTTAAAGTATTTCTTTTAATACTTAGCTACCTAAGATTTAAATAGTAAGACATTAAAATTTTTAATTTTATCTAATATTTTCTGTATATGGTGTGATTACCTTTTTACTTTTTAACCTGGCAGTCTGTCACATTAAATTAGTATCAAATATGAGCACATAGATTTTGATTGGATATTTTTAATACATTATTGTATTTGATTTGTGAAACATTTCTTTTTTCATTTTTAAAGGTTTATTTATTTAGTGTGTGTGTGTGTGTGTGTGTGTGTGTGTGTGTGTGTGTGTATGAGTTTATATACACCATGTGCATGCAAACCCCACAGAGGCCAGAAAGGGCATCAAATCCCCTGGGGCTGGGGTTGCAGATGGATGTGAGCTGCCACGTGGGTCTTGGGAACCAAATTCTAGTCCTCTGTGAGGTTAGGAAGTGCTCTTAACTGTTGAGCCATCTCCCCAGCCCATTGCTAAACTTTTTAGTATTTATTTTCCACATTTTTGTAACTTGGCCCACAATTTTGCTTTCTCATAATGCCTTTGTTAGAATTTATCTTAAATGAGAGGAGAATTACTGTCTCTTTTGATGCACATGTACAGTTGATAGTGAAGGATGTAATGGTTTGTTCCTTGACTCTCTCCTAGAAACCTTTATTAAATGTTTGGCCAGATTTTTTTTCTTTTGTTTGAGGGGAAACACTTTACTACTGATTCATTTAATTTTAAATTTATAAAAATCATTTTCTACTTTATGTGAAATATTTTAAGTAAGTTATTTTCTTATTTATTTTCTCTTCCCTACTTGAGGCTAAACCCCAGGCAAATAAACAAAAAGTAAAATTTTAAATTCCTTTAAAATAATTACCAACCTTTTAAAGTCTATAAAGTTATATCAAGCCTTCTTTAAAGCAATATGTGGCTTCTACAAAGGAAGTTATTTAAAAAAAACCTCCTATATACACATGGATAGTTCTTTTTTAATATTATCTACGTGAAAAATTAAGCAATATTTGGGGTGTTGAAAGTCCATTCAATAAAATACAAGAAATGGGTTATGGGTCAGAGAGGTGATTCAGAAGTTAAGAGCACTTGCTGCCCTTTCAGAGGACCCAGGTTCGTTTCCCAGCATCCATTTGGTGGCTCACAACCACCTGTAACTTCTGCTTCAGGATATTCAACAGTCTCTTCTGGTCTCTGGCCAGTAGGTATACAAGCAATGCACTTATATACACAGAGGCAAAACATTCATACGTATGAAATAAAATAAATAAATCCAGATGAGGTCCCAGCACTGATTGAGGGAAATAGATGAGGGGTCCCACTCCTCACCCTGAAACTATTTGCAACTGATACCTTCTGGCCTAAGGAAAATCGTTTTTCTCCAACGTTGTGGCAATGGGTCTATCAACCACACTCCAGAGCAGGCCCCATGCCCAGGAGTAGCCGGCCAACACAAAACCACGAAACAGATTCAATGTTTTGTGTTTCCTTTTAGCATTTTTTGTCTTGCTGATTTTTTGTTTGTTTAATGGAGGCAGTTAGTTTTTCAAAAGGGGTCGGGGGAGAGAACATAGAGCGTCAAGTTGGGTGGGTGGGGAGAAACTGGGAGGAGTTGGAAGAAGGGAAAGCATCATCAAAATATAGTGTAAAAAAACATAAAAAATTGGTTTTCACTTAAAAAGTCATTTCAGAGTCAAATAAAAGTAACCGAAATAAAAAAGAAAATGGTCAGTTAAGAAAGAGTAGCCTTTAGTCTTGGTCTGGGTTCAAGAACAGATGCAGCTACATCTGCGTTTCTATGAATGGACTGGAAGCATCTCAGGTTGTTTTCTAGCTTCAGTGTTGATGTTCACATCTCGCGAGATGCTGATGCTTCCCATTTAGAAACCTCTCCGTCTCCGTCTTTTCGGCAGGACTTTGTTTAATCCTTCGCTCTACTAAAGAAATGGGGTGAGGAGATAAGCAGCTGTAAACCTTAATGCCCCTTATGGGCTGATGCCCTAATTCCAGTCAAATCAGCCAGCCATTGTTATGATCCATTTCAGGGCAGCAAACCCAAAAGGAATTTTAAATGTCTGTCAGGCTTGTTATGTAAAATGAGACTCTCTTACAACATTCCCAGGGATTATTAAGCTGCTAGCCCCCACTTGCCTCTAGTCACTCAACACGTCATGGTGTAGTCAACTTTAATACCCTAATGTAGACAGCACTACATGTTAGAATTTCTTTAGAATGTACTTTTTAAAGTAGTAATTGATGATTGAAAACCACGAGCATGAAATTGTATATTATAGCCAAAACAAATGTTTTAGAATAAAAACAAAGGAAGGTGAAAATGGAAACTGTTTGAAATACATACTCATTTCCTAATGCTGCTTCTGCAGCTGTAGTCACCTGACACCTTAAATCAAAGATGTGAAATATATGTCACAGTAATACAGAAATCGTCAATTGTACACAGATACCTGAGAAATAGCACTTGACAAATGCATCAAATAATTGAAGGTCTGTAGAGCAATAAGGATACAATTAATGACTCTAGAATGAATAATTAAACATACTCTCTATACTACTAGCTCAGGGATAGCGCAGTAGGATGGAAACTGGAGACCTGGTCCTTTTTGTAATAACATGACCTGAGAGTCCACAGCTCTGTCTAGTGGCTCATGACTCTGTCTAGAGGCTCATGGCTCTGTCTAGGGGCTCATGGCTCTATCTAGGGACTCCATGACACAACAGAAACAAAGATGTAACCAAGTAAAGACTCAAGTTCCCACCCCACGATGCTTCCATGAGGACCCGCACCAACGGACATGAACTTATGAATAATCGTGTCTCCTGATAGAGTGTGCTGTGGCTTATAGGTCATACCAAGCAGTGCTTGTGATTTCCTGGACTTTTTGCATTTCTCATGTCCATTTTTATATGATTTAAGTTTTTTTCCATGCTTAATTCTGTTCTTCCTTTGGATGATGCTAATGACATTGATGTGTGTCTCCAGCTCAGCTCATCACACTGAGCAGTATTCATGGCGTTCTCCTTTATGCCAGCTGAAACTAGTAGTGGTTTAAAGGCAGAGAGCCAAATTCATCACAAGGATAATGGCTAAATATATTTTGTTTTGTTTTCTGAATTTTAATGACTGAATGGAAGACTTATTCATTATTTATCTATTTTTGAATTTTATCAAATAGTTCTAGTGGTAATTACCCTATCTCTGTATTTATAGAAAAGTGGCACATTATCAAAATAATAGCCTGATTCCATATTTATGAAGGATCTGTTAAAATTATAAATATAGATACATGGGACTATGTGATTAATGCCAGGGCAAGCCACTTATAGGTTAAAAACGGGGGGAAACCACAGATAGATAGCACCTTTGGTGAAATTAGCAGTCTATAGTCAATTCCATTCGGGAGAAAATGGCTCCCCTATAAAACATGCAATTTATTTTAAAGGGAAATGTGCCCTGGTTCTTACTAACCAATGTTATAGAAGTAAAAGAATACAGTAAGCACTGCCTTGCACACCACACTGCAGATTCAGTAACACAAAATAGTGTGGTGTTCTTTCCTAGTGGTCTAAAAAGTGTTGGAATTGAGTACGGACACAGGCATCAGTGACTTCCTCCAGCTGCACGGTAGATCTATTCCTGGGGATTCTCATGTCTGTCGCTGTAAAGACAGGTAGCAAACAAACCCAATTGTCGTGATGAGGGACCCTGAAACCAGCAAGGCAATGAGGCCACATTAGTGTCCCAGGGACAAAGCTTAGAAATGGTAGGAGAAAAGTATGTTGTGACATCTGTACTGTCCTGCATGAAAAACAAAGCTGTACAAAGTAACTGTTTAAAAATAAAAATCCAAACTCACCATTGACCCCAAATCAGTCCCAGGTCCATGTGGCTTTACTTCCTATGGAGTGTTGGGATTCCATCCACCAGTAATCTTAGGAAAAAATAGAAGCATATATCATTCTCCGACGTATACAAAGATTCTGACATGAATGGGTGGCACTGTTACAGCTGCACTGTTTATCTTCAGTCTGTAAGCAAATTCGTTTCTCAGACATCCCATTTGAAAGTTTCATACTCACTGATAAGAGAAAGGATTACATTTACATTGCAAAGAACATTGGTAAGATTACATAGAATAGCGTCCGTGTGATGGTGGGCCCCAAGTATCTGACTGTGTTTTAAGTTTTGATCAGTGTTTCCGAAAGCACATACCTCAGAAGTTTTGGTATTCAGTTTGTAGCACTGTTGAGAAGTTGGAGCTTTAACAAGTGGGGCCTAGTGAGAGATCTTCTGGTTACTAGGAGCATTCATTTTAGGGGCATAGTAAGATCCCAGCTCCTTCCTTTTTCTCACCTGTAGCCATGAATAGATGTCTCTGTGAGCTCCTGGCATGATGCCCTGTCCTCTTACTTGAGTCTAAAATCAATGATGCTCTGATATGGCCCAGAGCCTCCAACTCTGTCAGTCAAGTAACCTTCTTAGCTATTAAGTTCTTTTAGCTCAAGGATTTGTTATCGTTATAGAGAGCCAAATTATACATTAGCCGATGTGGGCAGTGTATTGCAGAGTTTCAGTAAGTACCAGCCATAACAGTATTGTATAAATAGAGCATGGTTTTAATGTTTAAGAATCACAGATTATATCTAAAGCAGCAGTAGCTATAAATAAGAAAAACTGAAACTGTATAAAAATGTACAGAAATAATATCACCTGTAAAATATGTAAACCATATTTTAAGAAACATATGAACAGCTCACATACCAAAGAAATGGCCACACTCTGGGTCTGACTGATGTGGAAGGATATGTCAAGTTGGGTGGAATTATCAAATGAGGATGTGCTAATATACCAGGCAAACAGAGTCAATCATAGAGCCAACATGAAGGACCTGGTTTGGCGTGTATCTGCGTGTGTGTGTGTGTGTGTGTGTGTGTGTGTGTGTGTGTGTGTGTACACAGGGGGTGGAAAATAACCTTACATATCACACACTTTTACTGCAACCATGAAATCTATAAAATACACACATAAGACATAACTTTTGGTTTCTTTTGCCAGAATGAGTAGGTAGGCATGAAAGATAATTAAGGGAAATTAGTAGCTGACACACAACCTACCATAGACTCCACATTAACTACAAATCCCATGGGTTCTTGGTCTCTGGCTGTCAGCATCATTTAGCCACCCACAACTCCTCAAGCTTCCTGCCAGTTCAGGTTTGTTATCTGAGCAGCCTGTGCAGATCTCTGTAGCATGAATCTTAAAAGTTCTTATTAACAAAATTAAACCTGAGGACAGTTATTGGGGTGAATGCTGGAAGATCAGAGAAGCAGAACAAGCCACAGCTTCCTCACCTCACCAATTCCTCAGATGATCCTGTTTCCTCAGACTGGAAGCCTCTGAGTCCTCATCCAGAGTGGGTCTCAGCTGAACTGCTGCTCCAAAGCCTAAAAGCTTAACCAGCCAAATGCTTCTAGTTTCTGGTCCTCACGCCTTATATATCTTTCTGCTTTCTGCCATCACTCCCTGGGATTAAAGGCTCACTTTCTGGGATTAAAGGCATGTGTCACCATGCCTTGCTATTTCCAATGTGGCCTTGAACTCACAGAGATCTAGAGGGATTTCTGCCTCTGGAATGCTGGGATTAAAGCTGTGTGCTACCACTGCCTATCCTCTATGTTTAATATTGTGGCTGTCCTGTTCTCTGACCCCAGATAAGTTTATTAGCATGCACAATTGAAGCTGGAGAATTTTCCTCCAGCTCCCACCACCAAGTCCCGCCAGTCCCGGAGCCCACTTATAAAATAAACACACAGACTCTTACATTATTTAAACTGCTTGGCCATTAGCTCAGGCCTATCATTGTCTAGCTCTCACTCTTATATTCAGCCCATTTCTATTAATCTTTACTTTGCCACGTGGCTTGTGGTTTACCGGTACTTTACATCTTCCTTGTCTTGGCAGTGGCTCCAGCCGGTCTCTCTTTCCTTCCTCCTTCCTCAATTCTCCTCTCTCCTTGTCCCGCCTATACTTCCTGCCTGGTCACTGGCCAATCAGTGCTTTATTTATATAGAGCGATATCCACAGCACTTCCCCTATTTTTTTTTCAAAAAGGAAGGTTTTAACTTTAACATAGTAATATTACATATAACAAAATAATTATCAAGTAAGAATTATAGTTACAATATAAAAGAAGATATCTATCTTATATTTGTGAGTTTAAGGTTTTATATCTAACTTATCTTTTATCATAACTAAGGAAAATTGTAAGTATCTAGTCTTTAACCACATCAAAGACCTCAGAAGGATATAATACTACCTGAGAAATGGGAGAAGGATGTAAGCAACTTTTGGGAGTCTTGTAGGGTAGACAGAGACAGCTGACAGCCTGGACAGTCATTCAAAGTTTTCTTGTAAAGTTGGGGCATCAGTCTTTAGCCCACAGGCCTAGAGTCTCTCATTCACTTTTTTTTGTGTCCTGTAGAATGTCTGGCAGTTTCCTTTGCAAAGCAGGAACCTGAGGACCATTTTGTCAAGCAAAATTCAGTGGTCACCTTTCTATGGGTCCTGTATGTCCAGTTGATCAAGAAGTCCAGGCAAGAACAGTTTCTTGTCCAAATGGCTATTTTTGTCAAGGTGAAGATTAAACTCCATATGGAGTGTCTTTGATGCCCATACTCTTCTCTGAAGTAAATTGGTGCTGTCAGGAGCAGACATGTCTCACTGTCCAGAAAGTCTAAATTTTTAAAACATTTTAAATGCCATATTCTGTAGGTCTTTGAAGTGTTTGAAGACTACCTATCTATCTGAAATATATCTATGTATACCTAGAAGACTTAACTAACATGGCTACAAATATGATTATCATAGATGACTAATTATTAATCTATTTTTAATTATTCATTACAATTTTAAATGAGTTACATAAACATAATATCTCACACAAGAATAGAAATATATATACAGTATAACAATATTAAGTTTAAATTTGTATCAATAAACTAAAATCTATATCAATGTAAAACATTTTAAACAAGTTGTTACTCTTTAAAAATAGGTTCATTAATCTTCCCTTTCATCCTATCATATCTAAACTACCCCCCCTTTTTTTTAGAAAGAGATTGTATTTATAATCAACCTGTTTTAAATAAAAATATTGGTTTTTCTCTGTCCCACACCAGAGGGTTCTTCTTATTTGGGACACAAGAATCTCTTAACCATTTTTTTTTAAGCAATATGTCTGGGTTTAGAGGGGGAGTGAGCCAAGTGCTGTGGATATCGCTCTATATAAAAAAAGCACTGATTGGCCAGTGACCAGGCAGGAAGTATAGGCGAGACAAGGAGAGAGGAGAATTGAGGAAAGAGGAAGGAAAGAGAGACAGGCTGGAGCCACTGCCAAGACAAGGAAGATGTAAAGTACCGGTAAGCCACAAGCCACGTGGCAAAGTAAAGATTAATAGAAATGGGCTGAATATAAGAGTGAGAGCTAGACAATGATAGGCCTGAGCTAATGGCCAAGCAGTTTAAATAATGTAAGAGTCTGTGTGTTTATTTTATAAGTGGGCTCCGGGACTGGCGGGACTTGGTGGTGGGAGCTGGAGGAAAATTCTCTAGCTACAGATGGCGCCCAATGTGTTGGCAAGAGTTTCCACCTAAAACCTGAGTAAAAAGATTCTAAAATGGAGCTAAAAACAGCTCCTAGTTGTCTCTTTTAAGCTAGCAGCAGCCTGCGTGTTTGAGCTACTATGGCGGGTTCCTGGCATACATGCTCGACCTGCAGTATGGCGGGAATGAGGCCTCTGCAAGTGGCACATTAAGCTGTGTGGTGGATTTAGCTTCTAGTACAAAACAAAACAAAACAAAACAAAAAAAAAGGTTTCTGGGCTACACGCTGCTTTGATAGAAGCATAGACCCACTATTTCTGAGAGTTGATGGCTCCCAGAGCTGGCAGAAAACGTACCACGGCCATGTTGGGAAGCTGAAGTGGGCAGAGCCAGCAGCCATAGCACCAGCGCCGTTTCAGGCTTAGAAGGCTGCAGTTTAAAGCAATAGGCTCAAGCTAATATAAAAAAATAAGCCACGTAAAGATGGCTACCACACAGAGAATCTGGATTATGTTCTCTTTGATATTCGTAACTGAAGAAAAACATTTTATTATAAAAGCTGTTGAGTTATGCCAAAATGTATATTTTAAAGGTACCTTGACTTCAAAATTTGGATGTAAGGATATGTTGCTTTGGAAAGGAGACTCTGCTTTTGTTTCCACAGAAAGCCAGAGGCTATGGATTTGTTCCAGATTAAGATACATCAGGTTTGACCAGCCAAGACCCCCTGAAAGGTCTCCGATGACACCATGGCCCAGATGATCCAACATCCAGAACCGTTTCAAGGCAACTGGCTCAGACGATACACCCTCATGGACTACTCCATAATCCTAAAATATTCTTTGTGTCCCCATAAGATACAGCGCCCCCCTCCAGCAGGAAGGAGTAAGAGAAGCTATGCCCAAATTCCCAAATATACCAAGCTGACTTTGGAGATATGTAAAGGTTAAAACCTTCCTTTTTAAGAAAAGAAAAGGGGAAGTGCTGTGGGATGGTCTGTATGTCAAATGTGTTGCTGATTGGTCAATAAATAAATCACGGATTGGCCAGTGGCTAGGCAGGAAGTATAGGCAGGACTAACAGAGAGGAGAATTGAGAGAACAGGAAGCTGGGTGAGGGAGACACTGCCAGCCGCCACCATGACAAGCTGCATGTGAAGATCCCGGTAAGCCACGAGCCATGTGGCAAGGTATAGATTTATGGAAATGGATTAATTTAAGCTGTAAGAAGAGTTAGCAAGAAGCCTGCCACGGCCATACAGTTTGTAACCAGTATAAGTCTCTGTGCTTACTTGGGTGGGTCTGAGCAGCTGTGGGACTGGTGAGTGACAAAGATTTGTCCTGACTGTGGGCAAGGCAGGAAAACTCTAGCTACACACAATATTTTGGGGAACACAATACCACCACAGATCTCTGTCAGAGTGGATGCTTTGTAGACTTTTGGTCTCATGGGGGCCTCTTGCTTCCTCTGTGGTTCATACTAACCACTGGAATTGTATCTTGTTTTGGAAAACATGCACCCTTTACAGTCATCCTTGGCTAGCTCCCAACCTCAGGAGTTTGTATTTTCATCTGATCATTTGTTCAAGCATCCATCTCTTCATTTAGTTGTTTAACAAGTGTTCATTAAGCATTTGTGAAACATAACCCTGATTATATGCTGGGTAGTGTAAAGGATGCTTGCAATAGGACTGCCTGACAGATTCCACAGGTGTTGGGTTTTTCCATCTGATGATGAATGCATCAGTGGATGCCTTAAATTTCAGCAACCCCAGACAGCATTACTCTCAGAGGACAAAAACAATCATACTAGCACTTCATGACTCAATTCCCACTGCCCCTGCACCTGTCTCCATCCTCATCACCCTGCCCTCTGCCTTCAAGTTTGATTTCCTGGACCCAGTCTACAGGACCCACTGCCTCCTGCCTTCTGTCTCCTGCTTCTCTTGTACCACCATTACAGACATCTCCTCCATGCCTTCTCCTATTTGGCTGTTCTTTCTGCTCCTTGCTGGGGCCTTGACCATTACACACAGTCACCTTTTTCTATTTCCAGGGCTCATAAGTGACCCTCTCCTGTGTCTTCCAGAACATACTCTTGCCCCTTTGGATGCCCGACTTTGGCAGCTCTAGTATCTCTTGGGTATTTAGAACACCTGCTTCCTCTCACTGGAATCTTCCTACTTCCTTAAGCATCCATCTGCTCAGGTGTTCCAGAGCTGCAGAGCACTCCAAGTACCAAATCAGCATCCCAGGCCCTTTCAGGGATGACCCATCAACAAGGCATGGAAATTCAGGAGCCATGAAAATTTTCTAGAGCACATGAAAACCCTTTAGTTTCCCTTTAAAATCAGAATTTTAAAAAAAGGTAAACTCTTAGGTTGAAGAAATGCTTTAGTTTGGAATATGGACATATTAACCTGCATGCTGTGGTGGTTAATATTCATTGTTAATTGTCAGGAAAATCACCATGGAAACACACTACTGCATGTATCTATAAAGTCCTTTCCAGAAATGTTTCATTTAGGAGGAAAGACCTATGCTAAATGTGAGCCATTCCAAGGACTGGGGTCCCAAATTAAATAAAAACAGCTATGCAACCACATCCATCTCTTATTGCTCCTTAGCTGTGGGTTTGGTGGACCAAGTGCCTCACAGCCCTATGGCCATGCCATCCTTGCCATTACGGACTCCACTAGCAAACAAACCCTTTCACTTCTTTAAGTTGCTTTTGCTGGGTATTTTGTCATATCAACATGAAAAGTAACTATTATACATGCTAAGATAGTCAAATAAATATGTATATTCTTAGTCCATTTTCCTTTTTTCTCCTCTCATTTGTGTCTACATGTGTGTAAGAAAGGGCCATGAAAATAAAAGTGCTCATAGCCTTGAATTCATAATCTGCCTTTGGTTTTGGCTCTCAAGACCCATCCTGCAGGGAACTGTGTACTGTAATACCCACTTCTGTAGTTGGAATGTTTCTCTGGTCCTGCCAGGCCCCTGCAGTCCTGTGGCCCACTTATAAAATAAACATTCAGAAGCTTATAGAGATTATAACTGTTTGACCATTAGCTCAGGCTTATTACTGACTAGCTCTTACCCTTAATTTAACCCATAATTCTTAACTATGTTTAGCCACATGGCTTGGTACCTTTTTTCAGTTCTGCCTCATCATCCTGCTTTCTCTGTATCTGGCTGGTGACTCCTGACTCTGTCCTTTCTCTTCCCAGAATTATCCTAGTCTGCTTGCCCCACCTTTATTTCCTGCCTGGGTACTGGCCAAACAGCATTTTACTAAACCAGTGTACAAGAGCATCATCCCCCAGCACACTTCTTAGAATATTTAACTCTTATTCAAGTATCTGTGCACCCCTTCACTTCCTACTCCTCAGCAGGAAGTCAGTCATGCTCAGCTCACACATATAGATCCCTTACAGCCTTACCGGTGATGTGGCTGTGCCATTGGCCCAACTAACTCTGAGGAGCTTTGGGCTCAAACTGAGACCATCTCTGCTATGGAGGAACTAAATGCTGGTGTGAAATCAGAGGTGGTTTCTGAGGTGAGAAAGGTGTCCTACATAGAACTGGTAAAGGACATGAGGTCAGAGAGGAAAGGGTGAGAAAGAGCAGATGACTGGGCATTTGTGTTAGGGGGTTTCAGGGGCAGATGGGGTTGAATAGGTAAGCCAGACTGCCAGAGGCCTTAATCTTATAGGAGATGTTGCTGCATTGCTGAATGATAGCCAATATTTAGTAGAGGAAAGTAGTAGAGACATGTTCATGCAGCTCGTTACCTTGAGGAAAAACTAAGGGAGGGCAGATTTTCTCCCACACTGACTGGTGGAGAGTAGAAGCAGATGGTTCCCAAGGGAGCCTATAGCAGGAGATGAAGTAAGCCAATCACATCTCCAACTATGATCTGGGAACAGTGGTGAAGGGAGGTGACAGTCCTCGAGACAAGGTCTCTTACCATCCTAAGGTCCAATAAACAGAACCTGCTGCTGAGTGGATCGGGGAGGTTATCAGATGTGACAGTGGGGATTGTGGGACATAGTGCATCAAAAGAAGGACACGAAGAAGGGGCTGAATCGTCAGAGATGGGGATGGGATGGTGGAAGGTGGGGAGGGCAGGCTCATTTTGGTAGGTCGTGTCTGAGGTGCTCTGTATGGAAGCATCTAAGAAGGCAATCATTCAGTACTTGTTATATAGCCCTTGTGACCCACTCTTTAATTAGAGCATTACTCCTTTGAGGGCAGAGTCCATGTTTTTCTCAGTCATGAGGGAGTGATCACATCACTTTTCAAATAGTTGAAACTGTAGCTCTTGATGACAAATAAAGTCAGTTTGCCCCGGGGGGTGAGGAAGAGCAGCCAATAATTCTTCTCTAGTGGGAAGCATGACACACTCTCCCCTGCTCTGGGCCCTCCATCCTAGCATTAGCCCAAATCATCTCTCATTCCAGATCCTCAAGAGGCCAAGCCTTTTGTTTCTCCTAGGCTAATGTGCCCTCTGTTCCTGGAATTTTCTGTCACCACGATTAACCCTTGTGTGGCTCACAAAGGCACTTCTCACAGAAGGCAAACTCTCCCTTGCTTGTCCCTCCGTTCTGCTCAGTTCTCTCCCTGTGTCAGCTCTGCTGACCCATTTTATTCTAGTCCTTGACAGGCTCATTCCTTCTTTGAGAGTTCACTTACGCCTCTTCTCACTGCTTTCTAGGCTCCCCTCTGCCCATGCTCCAGAGTCTGCATTAAAAGTCACCTCCCAGGAAAGGCTCCCCTGACATCTCCATCCAGGCTGGATTGCTCTTTGTTTTCAATAAAAGCATGGATCACAATAGGTAGAAGATTCTCAGTCTGTAATGAGGTCCTTGCCTTGCAAGCACAAGGATCAGAATTTGAGCCTCAGAATCTGCACAAGGCAGCTGGGCATGGTGACATAAGCTTATAACCCCAGCACTGGGGACGGAGCAGACAGGCAGATCCCTGCAGCTTGCTGACAGTCAGCCTAATGTACTCACTAAGTCCCAGGCTGGTGAGAGAGAGGCCTTGTCTCAAAACTCAGAGTGGGTGGCTCCTGGGCAACAGCACCTGAAGTTGGCCCCTGGCCTCTACATCACACACACACACACACACACACACACACACACACACACACACACACACCCATACCCACATACAAAGACACCCACACACAAGAAAAAAGCACAGGTCACAGCTGGTATACTCAGTTGTGTGTTTTTCTCATCTCAGCATCTCTGATCACATTATAATGTGTATGGCACCAGAGCTCTGTCTACTACATTCTCCAATACTAACTCAGCAATCCTGTCACACTAAAGCAAATGAATAAGTGAATGAATAAATGAAGTGCCCTGCCTGTACAGGAAGATAATGTGGTATTGATGATTCTCATAGAGAGGTAAACTTAGTCCAAAACAAACCACAGTACTTAGCACAAGGTACTGAAGCCCAGTCACCACACACTGATGCTTCTTGTAAACACTGAGAAGGGGGCCATGGAATTTGAGTTCAAAAGAAGAAGCACTTGACTGGGCAAAGAGGGAGAAGGACATACAGACAGAGGTTATAGCCTGTAAGGCATGTGGTGAGAGCAGTGATGCTCTTAAGGACTCCAGTGTGGTGTCTGGCTTGTCTGAATGCAAGCTAGAAGGGAGTAGAGAGGGGAGAGTGATAAGGGATGCTGGAAAGAGCAGGGGCCACAGCGTTTATTTGGGCTTCATTGAACAAGAAGTGATAACTCGCTGTGGATTTCAAAGCCAGCAAATATTGTGGTCAGGTTTGTATCTTAGTAAGTTTACTTTGATTCGTGTGTGTGTGTGTGTGTGTGTGTGTGTGTGTGTGTGTGTGTGTGTATGTGATGCCTGGAGTCAGAAAAGTATGAGATGAATTGGTAGTTCAGTGGAGAAAGATAAGATGGGTAGATTTTGAGGGTTTTTTGGTTTTTGGTTTTTTTTGGGTGGGCAGGTGCAAAATTATGAGGATTTGGGTTTTATAGTCTCTGAACTCATTCCAAAAATTAAGATTCTATGAATCATATATTCATCCTTAATTAGACTTCAGACTTTGGGCAAAAAGTATTCCCCCAATATTTTTTTTCTCAGGAAAACATAGGCCAGTGCCTCCCTTCATTTCAACCACAAGCAAAAGGGACAGGAGATCAAGAGGATTTGCACAGCTTCCTTGGGATAAGACTGAAAATTCCAGGAAGTAGTACTAGTGACCCTGGAGGGGAAAATCACCTGGAAGAGGGTACCACAGTGAACCATGCTGGTTCTAGTTAAACCAACCAGATAAAACAGTTCTGTTCTTTCCTAAACACTCAACTGTACAGTCACAGCAGCTTGGCTCACACCTCCCATCCTAGCACTTGAGAGGCTGAGGCAGGAGGATTCTGCAAATTGGAAGCCAGACTAGTCTAAGTAACAAATCCTTGTCTCCAAAACCAACAAACAAAACAGATTTGGTGTTTGGTAACTATATTACAAAGGGAAAAAATCTCACTCACTTTGGAGCATTGAAAGAATAGAAATTTTGATATTTAAAAAGGAAGGCATATTGTAATATTATTTTTTGTACTGTTGTGATTATGTCCATGTGTCACACATTTTAGTGTAATTTAAAAGCAATCAATGGACAGATTTATATGTAATAAAGTTATAGATTATTTTAAAATTTAGAATGCGTCAGAGGGTACTATAAAACAAAGGGTAGATTATATAAAAAATGAGGAGCATTGGAAAGTGGAAAGAGATAGATCTGGAGAACGTTTAAACAAATTAATCTTTCAGTGACATGAGTTCACATTAGTTTCAGGAGCCTTTTGTTTGGTTAGTTTGGTTTTTTGTTTGTCTGTTTTGTTTTTTGCTCTTTTGTTGTGGGATAATTTTTGTATACTGTGAATATGTATCACTGGGATTGGTTTGTTAAAAAGCTGAATGGCCAATAGCTAGGCAGGATTTTCAGGGCAAAGAGAATGCTGGGAAGAAGGAAGAGTCAAGAGGAACTGCCAGGACTCAGAGGAAGCAGCATGGGCAGTGCAGAGTAAAGGTAATAAAGCCACATGGCAGCACATAAATGAATAGAAATGGGTTAATTTAAGTTATAAGAGTTAGTTAGAAAAATCCTAAGCTATTGGTTGGGCTTTCATAATTATATTGGTTGGGCTTTCATAATTATTAAGTCTCCATGTGTTTATTTGGGAGCTGGCAGGAGGGACAGAAAAATCAGCCTACAAATGGCACCCAATGTCTGAGCACATATTTTCACATAAAATCTGAGCAAGCTTAATAAAAGGTTCCAAACACACAAAAATGGAGATTCCTATTCCCACAGTCTCTCATGAGGACAGCAGTAGAGAGACATGTCATCTAATCCCCCCCACACACACACACACCAAGCTGTGGGGAGGTTTAAGATATTGCTAATACAGACAGAAAACATTACAGATCCACAGTAAAACAGGTTCTGACAAAATAAAACAACAACAACCAAAAACCCCTCTAAATAGGCTCCAGTGTGTTTAAAAATGTGTATAGGATTAAGAAAGAAAAGAAATAAGGTATAGACACTCATATAAATAAATGGATAGATGGATGGATAGATAGATAGTTTGAAAACAGCAAAGTCTTTAAAGAAAGAATAAACTAGTAAAAAAAAAAAAAGAACAAGCCATGTAGAGATGGGAAATACACAGGAGTCTGGATCCTGTATGTTACTGTGTTGTCTTTAAATTTTTTGATTGCTGATGAACAAACAATACCTGCTGAGAGACATTGGATTATAAAAACTACTAAATTAAATCAACCTATATATTTTAAAAACGTCTAACTTCAAAATGGAAGTTGGGACACTGTGTTGCATTGGGGGAGAGGTTATGCTTTTGTTTCCACAGGAAATGAAAGACTATGGATTCCTTTCAGATTAATAGAGATCAGATTTAACCAGGAGAGATCTCCTGAGTATCTTTGCTACAGACATGTGGGAGGAAGTCAAAAAAGACTACAGGTCAGGTGACATGTAAGGTGATCCCTTGAACAGCTCTGAGATGAGACAGCACATGGTAAGTCTTGTTGGCTACAGAGTCCTCATGACTTATTACATGCCATCTTCTCGTATGGCATGGATAGAGATTTATATTACAGTTTGATTATACAGTCCAAATGGACTTATAAAGTTGAAAAATGCCTTTTACCTGCTCAAACATAAAACAAAAAAAATCTTTAACTGACTTGTGCATATCATACATTCCATACCTGTGTTAATGCAGATATCTATGTTACCTTTGAAAGTTTATATGTTTTCAGAGCAAGGGGACCAAACACCAATAAAAACAGGTGGCCCAGGTGATCCAATCTCTCAGAGTGCCTCTGTTGTAGTTTCCTCAAAGTTCTACATCCAGAACAGCTTCAAAGCTGCTGGCTGAGACAGTCCATCCTCACAGACTACTCTAGCCAGGACTTCATATAAGCCTTGCACTTTTCCATCACACAGACTGGACAACAAATAATACACTAACCCTCCCAGGGCTTGACCATGTCTCAATTTTCCCAGAGTCTCCTAAAGATGCCAGCACCCCCAGCAATAGGAAATAGTCTAAAAGAACATGAGGCCCACATTCCCAAGAGGTTGGGTGGATGGCTTTTGGTTATAGATGTTTGTCATTGTTTGGGGTGGTGGTGGTAACAAGTTGTTGTTTGTCATGGTCAGGAAAAAAGCTAAACAAAGGAGTTAGACTGATCTCTTTCTGAAAGAAAAGGGGGCATATAATACAGATATGATGAAGCTTTTAAACATTAGTCTCAAATATTTTACACTGGTGTGGATTTTTATATATGGCTAAAAATTTATTGTTATTTTTGCTATGCTGTATATTCCATTTCTATTCTTATTTAATGTATTGTACCTATGCAGCTCATTTAAAAAGGTTGTGTAAATTTTTAGTCTTTGAAAGATATTTAGGATAATAAATACAGGTTAATAGTTAGTCATCTATAACTATTAAACTTATAGTCATGTTAGATATGTCTTGAAAGTCATACAGAGATATATTTTAGGTAGATATGTGATCTTCAAACACTTCAAAGACCTACAGAATATGGCATTTAATAACATAAAGCTTTTCTTGACAATGAGACACATCTGCTCTTGGTGGCATCAATTAACTTAAAAAAGGATGATGGACCTCAAAGAACATCCATATGGAGTTTGCTTTCTTTATGGCAAAAGCTAGCTATTTGAGCAAGTTACTGTCCTTGCCTCAACTACTGACAGTATGCTGTCCAAACTGGACCAGCAGGACACAAAGAAAAGCAACTGCCAAACTTTGCCAAGACAGGGAAGAACAGTCCTTCAAAAATTCCTGCTTCACAGGAAAGTATTTCAGATATTCTAGGCCTATAGGCCAAAGATGGATGCCCCAACATTGCAAAGGAACCTTAGGTGACTGTCCAGGCAGCCAGCTGTTTCTGTCATTTCTTATAGTTTTGGATGTTCCTTTCTCTGCACTTCCTGTTTACTCAAGTAGTATTATATCCTTCTTGGGTCTTTGATGGAGTTGAAGATTAGGTAATTATAGTTGTAGTTTTCCTTAGTTATGATAGAAGGTAAATTAGGTACAGAGCTTTGTACTCATCAAGATAGAATAAATAATGGAATACTTTCTTCAAATATGCAAAATATAAATGGACTGGACATTGTAAATGTAATTCTAACCTGATAATTGTTCTTATTGTTTATGATTTTATTATGTTAGAGTTAAAATCTTTCCTTTTTATTTAGACACAAAAGGGGGGAAATGTTGTGGAATAACCTTCTTGTGCACTGTGAATGTGTCACTAGGATTAGTTTAATGAACAGCTGAATAGCCAGTAGCTAGGCAGGATTTTGGGAGTAGAGAGGAGGCTGGGAAGAAGAAGGATAGAATCAAGAGGGGTCTTCAGTAGACACAGAGGGAGTAAGACATGCTGGAGGACAGGTAAAGCCAGGAGCCATGTGGCAATATGTAGATTAATAGAAATGGATTAATTTAGCCGGGCAGTGGTGGCACACACCTTTAATCCCAGCACTCGGGAGGCAGAGCCAGGTGAATTTCTATGAGTTCGAGGCCAGCCTGGGCTACCAAGTAAGTTCCAGGAAAGGCGCAAAGCTACACAGAGAAACCCTGTCTCGAAAAACCAAAAAAAAAAAAAAAAAAAAAAAATGGATTAATTTAAGTTGCAAGAGTTAGTTAGTAATAAGCCTAAGCTATGGCTGATTTTTTATATTAATAATAAGTCTCCATGTCATTACTGGGGAGCAGGCAGTCCTGACAAAAAGGTCCAAGTACATTCTTTTGGTTGGTTGATTGGTTGGTTAGTTGGTTGATTGGTTGGTTGGTTCCTTAGTGGTTCCACTCTGTAGCCAAGGCTGGCTTCACATTCACCATGTAGTCCAGGTTAACATGCATCTTCTTGAAACTCTCCTCCTTCAGCCTTCCAAGTATTAGGGTCACAGGCAGTAAGTTTCTTTCAGTGAGTCTTGTGTCACTGTGTATAGCCCTCTTCTCCTTGTCTTTATTGTATGTCACCAGGTGACACCTCAGAGGAAAGTAAGTCCTGTTGTGTCCCCAGGGAGGATCACATCAAAAGCAGCTGAGTAACAAAGAGAGCAGAATGCCACCAGCCAAAACAGCTAAGCACTGGCTTCTGAAAAATACCCTTGTCCTCGCCAATGTGACACTTCTCTTTGATGCAGTAAAGCTTTCTGGAAAAGGCCAAGCAAAACCATAACAAGTCATTTGAAAAACTTGGGGAAAGGGGATTAGTCACATGCTTGAAATAGCCATTTGTTGATTTATTTCACTCTCTGGAGAAGTAACATTTCCGAGAATAGTTTCCCTCATCTCCAGAAAAGCTTTTATATTCTCTTCTAGAGTCTGAAGGACCTTAACTGTCCCCCCAACACAAACACTGTCTTAAAAACAGTTTCAAAACTAGTTGTTTAAAGTCTGAAGCACAAGCGTGCCCCACTTCTCTGCCACAGTATTTTTTTCTTAACTAAAATAGATTTGCAATAACATATTAATCGTGTTCCTGGGAGTCTGGCCTCAGAATCATGGCCTTTAGAACAATTTTAACCTCTGCCATATGTCCAGTTCCTGCAGCTAATTAATTATTAGGCACTCACCACCAGCAGTCTCCACACTTGATTCTAAAGCCAGATCCCCTGGGCTGAGTCATTTAACACGGACATCTTAGCCTTTCTCATCCATAAAACAAATTCTGTTCTCTGCATAATTTATATTTCAAGTGTTAACTAAAAGCAAAATGTGGGTTTTAATGTATGTGTGAAAGCATATGCATGCTCATGTGAAATGGCCCCAGGTGATTTCAAGATGGCTATCTCACTTGCAGCTGGGCATCGAGATACACACCTATAATCTTGGCACTTGTGAGCTGGAGGCAGGAGTCTTGCTGCAAGTTGAGGACACAGTGGACTATACTGTGAGACCCTGGAAAAAGGAAGGAGACTCAGAAGTTGTGGATACACTGGAGGAGAGACATGGTGAGGGAATGGGAATAGGGTGAATATCATTTAAGTACATGATATATTTAAAAAGCAGTATCTTTAAGAAACCCAATATTATATACAATGAACAAATGCCAGTAAACAAAAAGTCATGTTCCTACAGCTGCCTCATTACTGAAAAGATGGCAAATTATCACATAACAGTGATAACATGTATACTTGGTCTTTGCAATCATGGAATCTTTCATTTAAAATAAATGTATTTATACCAGTGTTTTGCCTGCCTGTGTGTATGTGTGCCATGTCCATGCAGGACCTGTGGAGGCCAGAAGAGGGGTGAGAACCCTTGGACTGGAGTTGCAGATGGTTGTGAGGTGTTATGCAGATGCTGGGAACTGAACCTGTGTCCTTTGCAAGACATGCTCTTCAGGGTTGAGCCATCTCTCCAGCATTCCCTGCAGCCATGGAATCTTATGTTTGTGTTGTCTCCTGTTCTTGGGGGGCAGCAGGTTCTGTTCTGCCCACAGACCATGCTGGAGAAAGGCCTGTAGACACTGGTTCTGGGATGTGGGGTACCTTATACCTGATCAGTACCTTATCTTCCCCATTTGGAGAATGAGGTAGCAATTGTGCTTTCTTCATGGTAAAAAGGTTGCTTAATAGTGAATACTGTTGATAAGGAGAGTCAAGAATGATTTCTAGATTTTCCTACTGATGGAAAATAAAAATAATTCAAGGAAGGAAGGTCAGATCTGAGGTATGCTCATTTGAACTGCACAAAAATCCTGTTAGGCATGAGGGTGTCTATAAATATAGATATGGCATGGAAGCTGAGGTGTGGCCCAGTAAGTCACACAGTAAACTCTTTAGTCCATACATCTTTATTTCTAAGTGTTCATTACAGTGAGTCATTGGTCTACCTAGAGGCCTCTAGCTTCTGTGACATTTTTTTATTTGTTTGTTTGCTTATTTTGCTTTGGGTTTTTTGTTTGTTTTACTTCTAAATTTTGTTTTGAGGGGAGGTTGAAAAGGCAAAGAGCAGAAGCAAGGGAACAGGGAGATGAGTGGGATCAGGATGCATGATGTGAAATCCACAAAGAATCAATAAAAAGTTTTAAAAAATTAAGGATATGGAGTTATTTTACCTGAAATAGTACACTGTGTGGATTTGCTCAGAAAACACTGGACTGTTGAACCAGTCCAACCTCTTTCTTTGACTGACAGTTGAGGGAGGTGTTCTGTAGGCCACACGATTTGAGTGAAGGTCATCTGTTACACTGGAGGTCTCCAGTGACACCCACTCATGGTGGCATACGCTATGGGGCCCTTTTCTAGCACTGTGACATCTGTCATGAACAGCATTTAGTAGAAATGACCATGTGCTACTCCCACAGGGGGAAGCCTTAAGGTGGCAAGGCCACTTCAGGTTTATGCTTCTGGATCCAATTGAGAGATGTCTGGGAGGAGAGATCACAAGAGAGAGGAAGGCATGAGAGAGGAGAAAGGCATGAGAAAGGAGAAAGGCCAGATCCACCCTAGATGAATGGAATTCATGGGTGTTAATCCTCCAACCTGGGATTAACTGAGTCTCTAATCTACTGCATTATAAATGGTGTAATTATTTTTAAACACTAAATTTTAGGGTGATTTGTGATGAGGCAATAGCTAATTGGCTAAACTGGAATGGATTCCATGTCTTCTCAATGATCAAAGGTCATGTAGAGCCAGGGATGCAGCCTACTAGGTTTTCTGAGCCTCCAGAAAAGGATAACAGACAGTTAGAACCTCATTCCTCTATCTACAGTTCAGGCAGTGCAGCAATTACATAATCATGAGCTTATTGGGTAAGATACCCTGTGTGCCCTGGTTTTAATGACAGCTATCAATTGTTCAGCCATGAAGTAGACTTTCCCATCCATCAATTACCAAAGCTATCAGCTTTCAACACAGCATCCTTTCAGTTCTGTTGCAACCACACTCGGGTGTTCTGTTCCACAAGGAAGTGCAGAAAGGAGAAATGAAAGGGCTGAAAGGTTCTGGGTTCGTTTGCACCTCAAGGCTCCGATTCTACTCAGAGCCTCCTTCATAGTAACAGCACAATCTGGATGTTTGCCACGTAAAACTCAGATTGGGCTTTAGTGGCCCAAGGAACTTAGTTACTTGAGGGGAAAAATATCAGCAGAACTTTACAAAAATCCTATCGTCTTCTGAAAGGAAACAACACCCAAGTGAGCGCGTCTTTGGAGAGTGAGGACTCCCTCCTCATGTTTTAAGGAGGCTCTGTTTCTCTGGTATGCATCTTGGAGATAAATCATTTTCTTTGTAGCTTTTGGTGTGAAATTCTCTAAGTTTGTGGGTCTGATATTAGATATCACTGCAGAACAGCAGGAATCATATTCGTCTCCATCTTAGAATCATATTTGTTTGGGAACTTCTCATAAGTCTTTCTCAAGGCATCTGACAGCTTGACAAGGCTGGTTGCTATGGGAAACACTAGTGATGTTATTTAAATCTATTCCCAGGTCACAGATTGCTATGTATTTTTTGGCCATTGATGCTTAAAGAGAAATGACTAAATGAATTTTTTTAAAAGAATAGCATAGCAAATAAACAATAACAACAAACAATAAGTATGTGGTCCCTGTGAACAGGAGCTGTGTCTCCTTTAACAGACTCCTATTTCAGTTGCCTGTGGAGCTGTAAAAGTTCATTTATTGAAAAGACTTTTTCCTCCTTAAAATATTCTTATTACCAGTCATTTTTCAGTATTAATGGTTCTACTATTAATAGACTGAGAGGCAAGGGGGCTGTTATCCCCACTTTCTATCTGTTGTTCCATTAAGTAAGGCAGCCAACCTCTGACTCTAAGTGACTCTGTAATGAACCGTGTGCTGCAGCCACAGGGTGTATCTTAAGAAACAGCTGCCCTCACATGTTGGTCTGAGTGCAGATTAGGACCAGACAGGAAAGAGCCACATTCACGAGATGCACGCCGGCATGCTGCTTTCGGGTTAGGACTTAAAGAGGTGTTTTATTTGGATAAGATGGGATGTGACATGCTGGGAAACATGTGAGAAATGATGGCTAAGTTTCTGGAACTCATCCCCTTCCCATGACTGATGGACCTGGGGAAACCCCGTGGAGCTGCGATCAGACATGCAAGTCTGTTTTCCATCTTTGCTTTCTAGAACATGCTATCATTGATAGGAGCCATGATAAGACAAACACACTGAATTCTTAAACTTTGGCAATGCCAGCTGCCTATTTGAACTCTGGCTACAGCATTTCTACAGTCGCTTATGCTGCTTCCCCATGACCTGGGAGAGTTCCCCAGGACTCTCAAAACACACTACAGAGGAGCTTCCTGCCACAGAGTCTAGATTCTTCAGTGGATGGGAACCTGTTGTGAGAAAAGCCACATTTACTAAACAAAAGTCCACATGCCTACAAATGATATACTTTCATATAATGAATTTACAGAAATCCTGTTTATTTTTCATAACACTGTCCCATTTCATTTTAAAATTATGATGGATTTTCATTTTTAATTAAAAATGCTTTTCATGCATATGGGTGTTTTGCTTGCATGTATGCCTGTGTATCATGTGCACATCTGGTGCCCTCAGAGGCCAGAAGATTTGGGATCCTCTGGTACTGGAATTGTAGACTATTTGAGCTACCAAATGGATACTGGAAATCAAACCCAGGTCCTCTGCAAGAGTAGCGTGTGTTCTTAACCACTGAGCCATCTCTCTAGCTCCATGATGGGCTTTCTTACATTAGAGGCAAAGATGAACATGCATCCCTCTGTAACCCTGGACATCGTATCTCACAGTCACGCCATGTGGGGTAACATCATTTCATGTCTTCAGAAAGAAAGACAACTTCATGAGCGGATTGTTAGATATCTGACTTTATCCTACTCTTGACTTTTTAAATTTGATTTTTATCATTGCCAGCTACCTTTAAACCCCTCACCTCCTTTGATTATTGTCAAAATTCCACAATGTGTATAGGCACTTGTGTATTGCCAAGTTGTTAATTTCACACCTTACATAAGAAAGAAAAGCAAGCTTCCTATGGACCAGCAGAACCACACAGCTGCTACCCAGGCTTGACTCCACCCAGGATTGGCTGTGAGATCTGTGCGCTGTGCTCAGATGAGGCCTCTTTTTCATTAGGAAATCCCCCCTCCAAGGATGGAGCCAACAGAGGAAGCCCTGGGCAGGACTCGCTGCCCTGAAGCGTCTTTGGCTCCAGTGTCTGATGTAGATGTAGAGGTTGGTCTGGGTGGAGTGTTGACTACTTTGGTGGCCTCTGCCTGCTGCAGGGGTCAATCGCTTTGGCAGAGATGCCCTGCTTTTCTCTCTGCATGCTTGCAGCCTTCTCTACCCTGGAAATTGAAGTTACAGAAACAGGAAGGTTTGGGTGACTTTGAAACTAAGAAAACAATTCGTTTTCTTTTCAAACACAGCACCTCTGACTAACTTGTGCTGTAACTTATCCTAGTAATTTTGTCTGCGGGAAAATGAAGCAACGGAAATTTCACTTGAATTAACCTCTATTCTCTAATTGACTTTCGCAGATGCAAACATAAATCAGGAGAGGCCAAAGGGCAGAGCCCGCAGTCAAGCAAGTTTAGGGGGAAAGTCCTTCAGTTTTTCCACCTTTTTCTTCATTTAGCATGAGTGTTTCACATTTAAAAGGCTTCTAACTTTATAAATTAAAAAAAAAACCTTGAAAATGTAGTTTTCTGCATTTCTCCACCTCATGTGCCCCCGTCTCTGTGCCTAAGAGTGCCATGATCCTAATAAAACCTGAGCTTCCCTATGTCTGGCTTTGTACAACACACAATACTAGTCTTCTGATGGTCAGTCTTCCTCTTTTAAAAAAGTACAAACAGACAAACTGCAGCAATATATTAACCATATTGTACTATGAGGATTTTTGAATAAGTTTTCCCATTTCTTCCATTTTTAGGTAGTGGTCACATCCACTTTTAAATAATTTAATTTTTCTCCCCACAAGAAATGAAATTGTTTCATTGATCCATGTCTTCTAAGTTAGAGGTAACCATGTGACATGATTTAACCAACGAGGTCTGAAAAAAAGAAACAATTCACTTTCGGGCAGCAATATTTGATTTGCCTGGACCACTTTCTTCCTCCTGTAGCCATCACAAAAGCGGGGACAGACAGTTTCATAAGGCGGGGCCGGAAGTGACTGAGAATCATTACCTGTGTGAACAGGTAAAGCACAGCCTAGTCATTTCCTGACTAATACCACATTTTAAAGATGAGCCGAACGCTATGAGGAATGACCTGACTTGGGCAAATCGCCACAACAAAGTGGCAAATGACACTTTCTTGTTGCCTTAGACTGCAAACTTGGTGGAGAATGATATATTCTCCAGGTCACCTCGAAATCAAACACAGGATCTAGTGCACCTGTGCTTGGCAGGTGACCACATGGAATAACCAGTTCTTCCAGTTGATTTGAAAAAACAAAGTCAGTCATTATAGCCAGGCCGGGTGCTAAAGTATGCAAAGACTAACTCTATGAAAACAAGTCATTTTCTAGGTAAATGAAGGCAAAATGCAGCTGCCTTCTCAACATTGAAAACTGTTCAGTCTCTGGGTGACCCAAACCTTGTGTTTTCTCTCGGACAATGAGTAATTAACTAGAAATAGGTATACCAAATTACTTCTGATGAAAGATTGAAAAGGAGAAATATCAGCCAAGAAGACATTCCCTGGAACACTCTGTGAGTCTATTAGACATCTAGCAAGACTGTGAGGGCCTTAGACAACCCCCTTGCCATTTGTATTAGTAGGTAGGGATCTGTCCTCTGGACACACTGAGCTACGTTTGAGCAAATGTGTTCTTTATATTCAGGCTTTCAGTCTCTTACATCTTAGCAGCTTGGCCGTCCAATTTCTTCTTTTATACTGAAGATACTTATTAAATGAATTTCATAGCTTGGACCATTCAGCGTCTCCCAGACTCCCCACTCTGTTCTCACTGGCAGCCCTTGTGCCACTGTTTTTTGTCTTTTGGCGGGAAGCTTGCATCCCGTGTACCTCATCTCTCATCTGGTACCTCCCTGATTTCATCTGTAAACTAATCTTTTAAGATTTAGGGGAAATGTTCTTACTCAGAACAGTCTGAATCAAGGGGACACAAGCCCCACAGGACAGGGAACCGTTGACAGCATTCATTATACTTTTAAGTAATGAAGTGCTCACAATTCACTTAAGTCTTCAGTGCCTCAGTTTACCCACCAATTCAATATTGATAATTGTCATATTCCTCATAAACTCAGGGAGGAAGTTGGGAGGAAATGAACATGTGTTTCTAAATTGCTTGTTGTCTAGCAAAAGGAGATGTGCTGTATGTATTTAAGCTACATAGAAATTAAACGTGTTTCTAAATCACTTACAATCTTGTAAAAAGACCCTTGCTACATACATGTAAGTATAGAACTCAGATCTGTATACACTGAGACAATAGCATTTAAATAATTATATATGAGATGTGGTGGTGTTACCCTTGTGATCCCAATACTTGGTAGGCTGAGGCAGGAAGATATCCAGTTCCAGAAAAAACTCAAAAATATAAAATAAAACTGAAAGTATGATGCTGTAAGATTGGGATGAGCTTCATGTTCAAACTTTAACAGTTTCCAAGTGTGAAAAGCAAGTTGACTTCACAAAGAACACATCAGACTTTACTGGACATGGTGGCGCACACCTTTTATCGCAGTGCTCCTGAGACAGAGGCAAGTGGATCTCTGAGTTTGAGGCCAGCCTGGTCCATGTAGTGTGTTAGCTCTAGGACAGCCAGGGCTACATAGTGAGAGCCTGTCTCAAAGTAAATAAACGAATAAATAAACAAATAAAAGGAATGAAAAAGAACTGCTCAGACTGAAAAAGGATGCTCTTGATTTTTAACAAAATTGAAGCTCTGAAGAGACTTGGGTATGGGAATTATCCAATTATTTGACCTTCTGGAAGAATCTGGTATTGACGAGCATAGCTATTAGTTCTTACAGCGTCTATGGTGCTTCAGTTTTGGGGTGGGTATTTATTTTCTTATCTCATTTATTGTAATTTCTCTCAAAGCTACCATAGGAGATACGTTTTGTTACTATTCCTTTGCAGGCTCTGGACTTGAAGATGTGCCTCTATGGTATAAGATCACGCATCTGGTTATCAGCAGGACTCAGATTTATATCCCGGAATTCAAACTCTGGTAACCACATTTTTTTACCAGGACTATGTAACTTTTATGATTGTTCCTCAAATTATTATAAGAAGTGTATGGAAAGACTCCAGGTTAATGTACAAGTTATTTATAGGTGGGGAGATACAAAATTGCTCATCAAAATTAAATCAGGGCCTGGAGAGATGGCTGCTTTTCCAGAGGACTGAGGTTCGATTCCCAGCACCCACATGGCATCTCACAACCATTGGTCACTCCAGTTCCAGAGGATCCGATGCCTTCTTCTGGCCTCCAAGGGCACTGCACATATGGTGCATTTACATACATATACCCATACACATAAAACAAAGATAAATACATCTCTAAACTAATTTTAGAAACCAAAGCAAAGCAACCTTGATATGGGTTTCATTTTGTGCTATTTTTTCTATTTGTATCTCTAGTGGTTGATAAGGGCTTTACTAAAAGAAGTAAAAATGGAGATGGATGTGGCACCTCACACTTGGAATACCCACACTTTGGAGGCCCAAGTTCAAGGCTAACCTGGGCTACATACAGAGCAGAAAAACAGCCAGGGCTACACAGCAAGACCTTGTCACAAAATAATACCAGAGCTTCTGCAATATCTTAGGAAGACTCCTCATGTATAGAACTATTTAAGCTCATTTAAAACCTTTGGATGTGTATAGGGAAAGACTACTTAATGAATATCACTCCATCTAATTCAAGTAGCTTTGCTTGAGTGTTCTCAATTACAAGTGTGTGAGGGACGTTGATTAACTGTGGAAAGTAAGAAAGCATATGTCAGCCCATGTCTGTCCAATTTACTGAATCAAATAGGCATAAACTACTATGGGGATACTGGAACCTACTTTTATAACTAGCACTGTCTCTAAGTGTCATTTAAATGCCTGGGGACAGAGAGTGTCTAGATTGGAAACCTACATTGTTAAGATTGCTGTGTTTGTGTTAAATACCCAACATCTAGTACAGAAACTCAACCTAGTAGTTTCTCAGTAAACATCTATTGAATGAACCCTAGCCAGTGCCAATAGGCATGCATTCTCAAGGCTTGTACAACACATGAACCTTCAGAGTGAAACAAGAATATTAAAGTGGTAGGACTTCTAGATACATTTTTATAAAGCTTGTATATTTTAATTTTTATGTGTATGAGAGATTGCCTGCATGTATGTCTGGGTACCATGTGTGTGCAGTGCCACAAAGGCCAGAAGGGGGTACAGGATGCCTAGAATGGAGTATAGCTGGTTGGAACTGCCATGTGTGTGCTGAGAACTAAAGCCAGGTCTTCTGCAAGAGTAGCAAGTGCTCTTAACCACTAAGCCACCCCTCCAGCTTCCCCTGGTTGTATTTCCAACCTTGTCATTATTTCATATGTCAGCTTCTAGTCGAAACAGAACTTAAAAATGGTCTAGAGAGTTCTGGCTGTAACCGCAGAGCTGCTTCTCTGGGCTAAAGAGTCTTTCTTCTACAATTAGACCTGAGTTAAGCTGTATCTACAACAAGCTCCACTTTATAAACAGAACTTCACACTGCAACTTAAACAAGGCATGGCAGAATTAATAATCAGACATCTTTATTTAACAACTTTCTTAAAAATTAAGAACACAGAACCAGAAGCCTGCAGGATATCACTGAGAAGAATTTTCGTGATATCTAGACAATTTAGTGCCAATGCTAATAACTGCCTCCTGCTGGTCCCATTTTTCCCTAACAAAAGGAAGCCATTCATTCGTGCTGTGATGGGTCCTTCCTGTGAGACACTCCGAGCTGGCTTAATGCTCTGCAGATGGTGCTGTTGGGGAAAGCTCCTGACCCTCGAACAACAACTGACCAACTGGGGATTCGGTTAGCATACATCTATTTTACTCCTCCCTCTTATGTGCTCCTGGCCCCTAAAGAAAGATCACAGAGGAGACACAAATCCACTGCAGTGAAGAGATGTGAAAGCCTGGTAGCAGAGGAGTGAATGCTAATGGGAAGATGGCTGCCTTGTCACAGAGATGACGTTTGCTTGTGATCTTTCTTCCATGTGACTTCTGAACATAATACATTTCAGAGGATGGAATGAGAATTTCCTTGTTCATATGGAGCAGAATCACTAGTTAAAAAGTAACATGTGTGTGTTCATGCATGTGTGTGCACACATGTGAGTGTGCTTGTGTGCCTGTGTGTTGTGCTCATGTGTGGACATTGGGCTTCTCTGGTGTGGCTATGCTGTGTGGTCAGTGAGGCCTAGGGATCTGCCTTTCATGTCTGTGGCCCTGTCTCCCTGTTCATGGCTCATCTACCCCCATCATGTGCATGCTCCTGGGTTTTAGATGAACGCCAGTTCCTCACACTTGCATAGCAAGAACTTAGCCAACTGAGCCACCTCCTTAAATCTCCTCAGCTCCTTAAATTTTTCAACCTGTTCTGAATGCTAGGAGAAGGTAGGGGATAGGGGTGTGAAACCCAAACAAACAGAAGCCCAGAGCATTGGATGTCATGAAGTTCCCAGCTTTGTTGTCTTCATCCTGAACACTTGGTGGTGAAGTCCTTGCTGAGGGAACATTTGGAGACGAAAAATAATCACTAACGATTCTGCAAGAATTTGTTTACAATCCAAAAGTAACCCTCTACTCAAGTCCTTCGATCAGTCTGGACCTCCCCAGGATACCCCCACACTGTGAAAAGAATATCTTCATGGAACCCTGAAAAGAATATACTTATGGAACCCCAAGATTATTTATTTCCTTCAGGATAAACAGACAAATTACTAAATTATCCATTTGATCCCAGACACAAACCACTCTATCGGATCCAAGCAAACCACGCCAAGATAAATGGCTTCATTTGCCTTAAAATTAACCCCACAGCTCTAATAATGTCATTTTGTAGTACATGTGAATTTAAATATGTGATTGATTTCCAGGTATATGAATTTGAAAGCTTTGATTAAAAAGGTTCTAAACATTTTTAATCGTTCCTTCCTTCCTACTCATAACAGTAAAAATGAAAATAAGCCTGCACACAACCTGGCCAAATATTTAGATAGAGAATGTGTCCGTAGCCAGCAATATCTTAAATGTGCTTGAGTTATCCTACATGCTACTTAAATAGTGAAACTGTCAGCCTGGGATTTTGTATATATTCCTCATTAGGTTGCCTCAAAGACCCCAGGGTAGGTACATCTGCATTTTAAAATTTTGTATTTTTCCATGGTTTATATTCCTCATAAAATGCCTGAGAACTTTATGGGGGATGTTACATTAATATGTGTTATTATAAATATGATTTAAATATCTAAAGCATTACAGAGTGATTACTGTTCAATAAGGCAACACGCATAAAAGGGTTATCTCCACACTGTGCTGAGGTTTCCACAATATAATATAATGAATTGTTCAATATAGTTTGCATGCTATTTGTCTTTGCTTCTGCCTCGGCTCGAGGGAAACTGATGTGCAATCCTCTAACAAGACGATTGTAAATTGTAGTACAATAAACAGCCCTTGAGATTTTTACATAGTATGTGGTTAGCATGCAATCCATCTTGGGAAACTTGATTTAATACGACAAAGGAGCTTTCCCGACAATGCTCAACATTGTTTTAAACTGCTGTTAAATCAATTAGTACTTGGAAAGCTCCTAATGTCTCCACCACTCTCCCAACCCAACCCAAGAATTCCGGCTGGTTGTTTTCTAAAGAAAAAAAAAAAAAAGATTTAGGGAACCATTGCATGGATGTACTCAGCTTCCCTGGAAAACATTAAAGATGATCCCAAATAAAAGGAGGGGCAAGCCAGCCTCTTTAAATCATCAAGATCTATGTGGGTGTCAGCTCCAAAATTCATTTCCATTTTTCTGAATTACCCATACTGCAGCCAAGGATAAATTAGAGAGGTTGCAGTTATTAGTTTAAAGTCTGGACTATCAGGTTAAGAACAAAAGAAAATGTTTTAAGTCTTGGGAGACAAGTTTTATCTTCTCAATGGTGCACATTTCCTTTGGTATATGTAATGTATTTTGGTGTTATATTCATGATCTATTGGAGCAACATAAGACACTTACAGATATTACCTTGTCCTCATTTAGTTATTAACTTGCAAAGTAGAAACACAACTTAAAAATAAACAATAAACAACTTCTGCCAAAGAGAAACTAATATTAGCCATTTCTCAGTCCCTAGCAAATAATTGAATAACTAAGTGCCCTTTTAACATCACAAAGTATAACATTTAACATGACAAGATATGCCCTAACTTTTTATGGTATTTCCTCTTTGCTTTTCATTTTGCCTTATTACTTTTTAAAAGGCAATTTCTTCCTTTTGTTATTTGTTTGTTTGTTTGTTTTGGCTAGGGAGTACAATTACTGCTCTTTTCACATCTCACAGGCCCTGCAAGGCCCTGTTCTCTGAATGGTTAAATAAGTCTGTATTATGGACAGCCTCCCCCAGCCTGAGACCCTTCAGCCATGCTGGTTCGTTTCTCTGAGGGCAAATTCACTCACCTTTCTAGAGCCATGGCTAACTGGGATAAGAAACAAAGCAAATCAAAAGCAAGCAGGTCTAAAGTCTTTTACCGCTTCCAAATAAGAGTCTGACTCTTAATTTAAAACAGTTCAAGCCCATTTTTTTTAGCCTGTGAGTACACTGGACACTGTTTGATTTCACTTTCTTTCCATGGTATTTCTAGACTTTGAGATGTGATTAAGTAATTCACCTTCTTTTCATCACTTCACTCTGCTTCTCCCTTTTAGAGTCATAAGTTCCTCCACAGAACTGAAAATAATTCTTCATATGCTTTTAGAATCCATTTTTCTTACACATACATTCATTTGGTTCTTACCACAAAGATAATGACGAGGTTCAGGACATGATGCCCCAGAAGATGACCCACAGACATTTAGGAAAACTGCAGAAGGAGAAGATTACTGCTACCTCTCCCTTTCTCCACTTCTTTAAAGTAGGCCATGAAATCCATGAAGGTCTCTCTCTGTCCATTCCCTGCATCTCTGATGAAGGTCATGAGACCTGTATGTGACAGGCATCTTCCTGTCACTCCAAGTACACCCGTCTCTGAAGACCCAGGAATAGGAAGCTGAGTTGGAGCAAACAGACCTCATATTAGTCCCTTTCTCTGCAGTTCTAACTGTTCGATCACAGCCTGGGCCCAAAGGTAGTACCCCCTGAATCCCACCCTCAACCAACCCAACACCAAAGCCACACAGGTTCCCGGATTCCCTGGGTCTTCACTTCTACAGCTCTCTCATCATATGAAACTTACACTAAACAATGTGTGTGCTCAGATCTTGTTAATCTTTCCCTCTTGGACACTAGCCTGGAGCTGGCAGATATTATCCACATTTTCTGTAGGGAAGAATGGAGGTGCAGAGTGGAAACACATCCAAGGGAACTGGAGAAAAGTTGATGCCAAAACTAGGCAATTTAAATCATTTAATAACTTTTTCAGTGTTTTGATTGGAAAGGAGGCTTCTAGCAAAAGTAAGAGAGTGTTTTGGTATTAGGTACGATTTTAAAAGTACCCAACTGTTTATTTTCACACATTTTCCCTTTGTCCTCTTAGGTATCAACAAAACTTTATTACATCTTGGTACTTGCCCAACACAGCTGTATTTAGCTTTGTAGTTCTTCATATAAGGGGTGATTTTCTGGCTGTGTGGATGCTTCAGTCAGTAAAGTACTTGGTATACAAGCATGCAGACCTAAGTGGGGATGCAAACACCCTCACCATGCTCACCTACAACCCAAACCGGGGGCAGAGGAGACAAGATAACCCCCAGGGTTCACTGGCCAGTCAGTGCTCTCTAGGTTCAGTGATAGGCCCTGTCTCAAAATCTAACGTGAAAAGTGACTGATGGAGATACCAAATGCTGACCCCCAGCCTCCGTGTGCACACATGCATGTGCATGCACACATGGGAACAGGCACACACACACACACCATACACACTGGAAAAAATGAATTTCTGATCTCAGAGCTGGTATAAGTAAGTCCAATTCCCCTGAGTTATCTTCCATGGAACCAAAATAACAACTTCCTTGCAGCCAAATCTTTCAGTGATTTTCAGATCTAACAGGAGCCACACAGCAGGGTCTCAATAGTTAGTAACAGTTTCATTGATTATTATAGAAACCACTCTTGCTCAAAACAGGACAGTTCGAGATGTAAGAGGGGAAATGACAGGACGTGGCTCCCCGCTGTCACTTCGGTTCAGCAGAGATTTTATCCAAGGGCGTTTTCTCCAATTTTCCCCTTTCACCTCATTCACGTGTTGCTTTATAATATGGTCTGTCCACATTTTTAGGCAATCAGAGCCTCATGGCTCAGTTTGTGGGTTATTCTGGTCCACTATGATTATTTCCTGAAGTGGTTGGCAGCCAGGTGACCATTTTGTTTCTTGTTAGGTTCTTTGTCAGAAAGTGGAAACAAAAGGATGTTGAGTTGAATGAGTTCAGTCTCTGGACTTTAAAGATTCTTAAGCAAAACAAAAGATTGGAAGATGCCGGCTCTTCCCTGGAGGAATCCAAACTTTGTATTCCCTTAATATAATCGATTTATTTTTAAGGACTTTAAAACTGCGTTAAATCTATTCAGTTTTGTTCTTTGCCACTCTTGACATGTTAGTGGCTACACATGCAAGGAGACTGTGGCCACACAGAACAACTCTAATACTAAGTATGGCCTTATATTAAATACTGTAAAGAAGGTACTGCTTCCACAGAAGCAGCTATGCCAAGGAGGGCAGAGAAGATGAATACTCTGGTGACATGAAGGAAGGCTTTACAGGAGAGGCAACTTGTCCATTTGTCTTTGAATAACAATATTAGATGTTGAAGAACATAAATGTTCGATCACAGCATTGCAAAGATTATTAAATGGTCTTAAAGACAGAGAATGACAAGAATCCTGCTAGTTGGGAGAGTTGTTCAACTGCAGAGTGCCCACTTAGCATGCACAGAGCATTGGGTCTCACACATGCAGAGCAAAATAACAAAAAAAAAAAAAAGAAAAAAAAAAGCAAACATAAAAAAAAATCTGCAAAAAGCAAAGTATAATCCAAAAACAATTTAAAATTAATCCTATTTAAGTTCACAGTTTCAAAATGAATTTTAACAACACAAGTTGAAGATGTGCTAAAAGAGAGCACACACCCAATCTTTTGGTGTGTGCTAGGACACTATCGTGTACAAAGCTCATACTTAAGAACCATAAAACTGAGTTCCATGATTTTTTAAGAAAGTTTAGGTTAGGGGTTAAGCAGTTTCAGAGCTATCTTCAGGTACACACTGTGGTGGTATTGTGTTCCCCAAAATATTGTGCACGCTAATAAACTTATCTGGGGTCAGAGAACAGGACAGCTACAATATTAAACATAGAGGATAGGCAGTGGTAGCACACGCCTTTAATCCTAGCATTGCAGAGGCAGAAATCCCACTGGATCTCTGTGAGTTCAAGACCACATTGGAAACAGCCAGGCATGGTGACACATGCCTTTAATCCCAGGAAGTGAGCCTTTAATCCCAGGGAGTAAAGGCAGAAAGCAGAAAGATATATAAGGCGTGAGGACCAGAAACTAGAAGCTTTTGGCTGGTTAAGCTTTTAGGCTTTGGAGCAGCAGTTCAGCTGAGATTCATTCTGGAAGAGGACTCAGAAGCTTCCAGTCTGAGGAAACAGGATCAGCTGAGGAACTGGCAAGGTGAGATAGCTGTGGCTTGTTCTGCTTCTCTGATCTTCCAGCATTCACCCCAATAACTGGCCTCAGGTTTGATTTTATTAATAAGTACCTTTAAGATTCATGCTACAACACACCACTTGTGTTCATCAGGCTAGACATTCTGAGTCCTGGCAGGACATGGTGGTGTAGGTCTGTAATTCCAACACTGGAGAGGTGGACACACGAGGCCAGAAGATCATGAGCTCCAGCCTAGCCTGAGATATGAGACAATGGCATGTCTCCCAGTGAAAAAGAAAGACGAAACAATGAGTCACTAACAGTCTTAGGCCATAGCTCATACTCATCTTCATCTGCCTTGCACACCAAGACCCTTCAGAATTCCAATGCCTTGCTCAGATTGGCGACACTCTTCCCAACTGCATTATTTCATTCTGATCCCCAAACATTTTCAACAGCTGCTAGGTTCCCTGTTAAATGTCCATACATTTTTGCCTTCTGTGATGAGTTGTCTCACGTGGGATTGTTCTCCATATGTATGGGCAAACACCAGATGCACCTGTATGTTTCAAATGATTATGAGCTTCTAGGTTACATAACTTCTCTATATCTCATGTTGATTTTGTTGGCTTATCTTAGGAGTTATATGAGTCAGTGTCCCCAAAACACACCAAAACCATGCAAGTGCTGCGTGCTGTTTGCACAAAGTAGGTCATTCATTGATACTCAGCAAGATGGCTTGTGCCATAGAGGCCTTTCTGTTACACACTTTTCAAATTGAGAATTAACTCTTTCGCAAATTTCTTTTATAATCAAAAGCAACTTGATAATGTCACATTTCACAGACACTTAGTGCTGACATGTGGTCACTGCAGAAGCTCGAGTAGCCTGAAAGTCATGGTGTGGGTCTTCATGAAATCATACTCTGTGGTTTCCTCTCCACATGCCACTTCTAAAGTCCAGCAAGAGAATAATGACAGGCAGCATTGCGGCAAAGGCGGCTGTCTCCTCTCCTCCTTATGTGCTAAAATCCTGCTTGCCGCAGGCAGTTGGGACCATATGGAAGTAGGCTTCTCTGCTGTCAGTATATGGCCCCGTGGTGTTGAACAAAACTCCCTTTTCCTCATTAAAGGCACACAAAAGTCTAAAAATACACGCTCTGCTCTTTCATCCTTTGCTTTTTCAAACCTCTGGGGATAATTCCAAGCCAGCTGGTTTCTCTTGGTCAGGTGAGGACAGGGAGCTGAAGTGCTCACAGTACAACACAGGGGAGCAGAAATTCACAGCTCCAGGTTCAGAATCAATGCCTTGAAAAAATGAGCAACTTTTAGGAAGGTTTTATGCCATAAAGTTTTCTCATGCAGGCGTGTCCTAGAAGAGTTTCCACTACCAAACTTCAGGATCAGGAAGACAGCCAGTCATGAGCACAGACAGTCCTGGTCATGGCCAACTGGGATGTCTGTCATTGCAGATGCAACAGAAGAGTGTCCAAATCCACAGGAAGCACAGCAGTAAGGATTCACAAGCTGCAGCCAGCCTCCAGAGCCCTTATCCATGTAAAAATTGAGGCTCCCTGAAAGGCTAGCTCTCCCATTTTCAAATTTTATTTTCTGTGTGTGAGTGTTTTATCTGCTTATGTGTCTGTGCCCCACTTGAGTGCCTGGTGCCCATGGAGGTCAGAAGTGGTTATCGAATCAGGTCCCCTGGAACTAGGGTTACAGATAATTGTGAGCCACCATGTGGGTTCTGGGAGTGGGGGAAGGAACAGGGGAAGGAACAGGTCCTCTGGAAGTACAGCAGTGTTCTAAAGTCATAAGCCACCTCTTCAAAAACTAGCCCTCTTTAATATATTTACTCAGGAGCACTGAGACTCTCATGTCCCAAACATCTCTCAGTTGCTGCCATGGTCATGCCTTAGCCCCCATGCTCTTTATTCTATTACTGTGAAATACAAGCCATAAAGAGTAGCAGATAAAAGCATTTGAAGTACTTCTGAACCCAGTTAACTTGTCAGTTCATTTTTCTTATGCAGGAGGATTGTGTTGGAGGGAGACATGGAACAGCTCAGGATTGGTGTCAAGAGTTCTCACCGAGGAAGGTCAGAGCAAGAGCTGGATCACTAGCCTCACCCCAAAGCCCGTTATCATAGCAATCCCCAAGATGGAGGATCACTGGACTCACCCCAAAGCCCATTATCATGGTGATCCCCAAGATGGAGGGTCACTGGACTCACTCCAGAACCCGTGTCATAGTGATCCCCAAGATGGAGGCATGCATGTCAGGAGTGCTAAAAGTCATTGTCACCATCTCTCTGAACTGCCACATGACAAAAGCTGTACCATCTCAGGACCATGGCTGCAAACATCCAATGGACAGTGTCTTAGTCTGTTCCTGCTGCTAAAACGAATGCTTTACACTGAGTGATTTATGAACAACAGCAATTTATTTCTCAAGTTCTGGAGGCTGGATGTTAAAAATCAAAGTGGCAGCAGATGTGACATCAGGTGAAGTTCACCGTTTCATGGATGGAAGCTTTGATGCTTCCACACATGGCCGACATAGGTCATCACATCCCCCAAACCCTTTCATGAGGGGACTCATCCCATCCCCAGTGGCAGAGCACTTAACCTGTCACCATCTCTGGGAGGTCCTATTTGTTAATACCATAGACCTTAGAACTTCAACTCTAATGCTGAAAGGATACTAACACACACACTGTAACAATCAGCAAATGATGTGTAACATTCTTACTGTTCATAGTGGATTTTCCCCTACCAAATATAGGGCATACTCTAAATTGGAAACACTAAACCTATATCTCTTAAAATGATAGCTGATTAAGAGAGTCTTTGGCTTTTCCCCTAATTGAAATTTCAGAAATCTTAGTTATATTTTCATTAAAAATATCAGAAAATTCTGTAAGAGATGAAACCTTATTAGGGAAAATTCTGCTTTCATCCAGGATAGACTCCAGAGAGTTGATATAAAACAATGTTGCCACAGTGACATGAAAGAAATTCAGACTTTAGAGACAGAAGATACAAAGCTTACCTGCATTTTAGAGCAAGTTTTACAGAATGAAGAACTAAGCTATAGGCCTATTTTCAGTCTGTTTCTATTCAGAAGACTTCACAGATACTGTGTTAGATTAAATAAACTATCTGTATGAAATCTGTTGTATTCATTGGGACTCCAAAAATCATGTTCTGTAGTCTCAGTGGCCCATTAGAACTATAGATGTCATGGTCTTCAGAAACATTATAGACATACAGATAGAAAACAGATAGATAGGGGCTGGAGAGATGGCTCAGAGGTTAAGAGCAGTGGATGCTCTTCCAGAGGTCCTGAGTTCAATTCCCAGCAAAGAAAAAGAAAACAGATAGACTGATCAAGGATTGATACAGATATGATAAGGATAGATAGATGACAGATAGATAGATAGATAGATAGATAGATAGATAGATAGATAGATAGATAGATAGATAGATAGAAAAATGAATGGTAGACAGACAGATAGATGATAGATAGGTTATAGATAGATAAATGATAGATAAGTGACAAAGATAGATAGATAGATAGATAGATAGATAGATAGATAGATAGATAGATAGATAGATGGATGATAGTTTCTTGCTACACATACTCACTTTTAAATTCTTATCAGGTTGTCCAGATGAGAAAGTGCTTGATTTGAAAGCATGAGGACCTGAGCTGAGTTTGGATATCTAGCACCCACATTAAATACCAAGTGGCACATACTTATAATCCCATCACCCAAAGATGAAGACAAAAGGGTCTGTGGATTGAACTGGCCATCCAGTCTTACTCTTCAATGAGCTCCAGGTTCAGTGGAGAAATGGGGGAGCATTTGAGGACACCCAACATTGACTTCTGTCTCCACAGGCATGCATACACTTTTATACACACTAAAAAATGCATATACACACATATATAAACACACACAAATGCTACACAAACCCATAGAAATACTACACAAACACATAAAAATGCATGTTGCTTACCTGACCTAACTGACTTTAGGATATGGCTAAGATCTCTGGATAGATGTGGAATACTTTTGAAGCATGTTTAGTTGAATTTGAAATATTTCTGTTTCATCTTTCTTTCAGACTGTTTAATCTGTCAGCTACATCAGACATCTTGTTAGAGCTAAGATTTCAGAAAACACTTGTCCCCTCACTCTAGTTTTAAAGAATATGAATACATTTATTCAGAAGAATTTGATCAAACATAGAAGTTGAAAGAGGGTGATTATAGAAGTTCAGTCTGAAATAGGGGGACATTAAACTGTTAATTGTATTGAGTGACTATGTAAAGAATTCCAAGTGAGCAGAGAGCACTTCTAGGCTAAGATCATCACTGGGCAATTAAACAGAATTATCATGCAATGTGAACTCAGCCTTCCACATGGAACCAAGGGCCTGAGACACCAGGCTCCACCTGGTGTACTAAAGGCTTGAAAGATAGAACCATACCCACTTCCGCAGCTTTTTCTTAAAGCAATATTTTCTAATTAGATCTGACCACTTACTTAGAACTTCCTGATTTAGGTCTTAAGAAAAAGTCACCACGTAGAAGTATGTGCAATCCAACTTCATGGACTCCTGCCTTAAGACATACTGAAAGGGCTGGAGAGATAGATCAGTCATTAAAGGCTAGGCTTAGAACCAAAAATATAAGACATACTGAAATCTCTATTAATTATCAGAACAATTACTCAGTTACGTTGCTTGTAACTGATATATATATATTCAACTTGTTGAGAGAGAGAGAGAGAGAGAGAGAGAGAGAGAGAGAGAGAGAGAGAGAGAGAGAAGCAACACTCCAAATTTCCACACACTAATGAGCAATGGAAGACATAGAAAAATGGACTCATAATAGTAGATTATGTGGGGCTCTGTAAGTATAATCAGAATGGTATAGTCTGGCTCTATAATATATCAGTATAATTTTACTGTTTGCTTCAGTAAGAAGTATGAACTTCTGTGGCAAAGGCAAAACAAATCCACACACTCTTGAGATGACCCACTTGAGGGTTACATTAAGGACCAAGTCCATGAAGGACGTGCTAATTCTGCATTCCGACACTGAAAAAACATGCTTCCGCAAATGACCTTTCAAAGTTTGTGACTTTGTGTCCACCAGAGGAGGAAGCAGCCCTGCATCTCCTGCTCCTTCTTCCCTGTAGCCTTCCTCGCTGCTCATGTCTGGGAGTGTGCAGCCCTCCTTCCGCTTCCTCGCGGTGGTTACAAGTATCTGCAGATGTAGCACACACTGTTCTCTCGGCGCACATCCTCTGGCAGACAGGTGCAGAGATGGATCTCGCCTCTGAAACGGTGCTGGGAATGGCCGCCAGTTGTGAGGAAGAATAACAACCGGCAGCTACTGTGATTGGTGCTGGCACCAAGCATTTCTTCTGAGATCCAAATGCCTTGAGAACCAAATGTTCCTGGGATGCAGGCTTTCTGCAGCCAACAAAGCTTAGGTCAAAAAGCTAATTGGCTACTTGAAACTTTGCTTAGATATCTTTAAGGGAAACAAAGAAGGGTTGTTTGTGTTAACTCACATATGCATGTATCAAGGAGCTGATGGCTAACCAGATAGAAGAGGGAAAGTCAGTCCCTGCTCTGAACCGGCCTTCCTTTCAAGGTGAGGTGGGAAGGGATGTCCGCGTTTTCTATAGAAATTCTCACCAAACAGCTGCTCTTGAATTCTCTGGGTAATTGTGTCTGCAGTGCTATAGTCTTTCTCTACTGTAATTGTCTACATTAAATGGATCTAGAGACATCCAAGAAGGGAGAAAGAATGAAAGAGAGGGGTAAAAGGGGAAAGAAAGAGAGGGAGGAAGGAAGGGAGAGCATGCCTTTACAAGAAATGCACTTGGTAGAATCCACACAGACTCTTGTCTCTGTACCAATAAAGTTCCCCATCTACATTCTTCCATGTACCACATTGGCCTCCTTTCTCCTTTGACCCTCACTCAAATGCCACAGCTATTGCATGACACAAAGAATGAAATAGCTTGGGAGCATTCTGATTAGGCCCTGAAAATATAAATGTTCCCTAAATGTCCCTTCACTAGTGGACAGTTCAGTAAGAGAGAGAGGGCTGGGGAGGCAGAACTTCCTGGACACTGTTGTTAATGAGCATCCCTTGAACAATGACCTCTGTGTACAACTCTTCTGGGGACCACATGGAAACATGCTCCCTGCTGCTCTTTAAAGTTCACAATGGCAGGCAAGTGACCATAGGCTAAGAAAATGGACAACAGGCCACCATGATATTACATCCTGCAAATAAACCATGAAGTGAACAAAATAAGAGAGAGAGAGAGAGAGAGAGAGAGAGAGAGAGAGAGAGAGAGAGGAAGAAAGGGTCATTCTGTCATAGAATGGTGTTGGATATAAATAATCACCTTTCATTAAGACTTTCATGACTTTTAATGAAAGCTTACATCCTATTTCATTTCCTCGGTTGTAGCAATTGCAGGGGCCTTTATGTAATCACGTCGGATGAAGGAGGTTGGTAACAAAGGGGTGGAAAAGGCAGCATAAAAGGAGGTTGTTGACTGACCAGGTTACATACCATGAGGAGGGGCAATGGACAGCCATGTGGCAGCAGGGACTTCTTGGAGACGTCATTTGACGTAAGATAAAACCCCAGGCTCTGTTCCTGTACTCCATAACAGCACCACAGTAGAGCAGGGATGACCACGTGTGGCCCATGGTTATATTCAACCTCAAAGTCTGACCACTGGTGCTGACTAGTCATTCTGCCTCACAGTGACATAGTAGAGGTCCTGGCTCTGGGGCTTTGTTGAGAATGAGAACCTTTCTTTAACAACAGCTCAGTGGCAGGGCATCAGATGTGAGGAGAGAGATGCTGAGGAGGAAATGAGGGAATGTCAGGAGAAAAGTAGGGCAGGTGTGCACTGTTTGAGGCTTCTCCTATTCTTATCATCAGGGTTCCCCATCTGTAGTTTTAAGAAAGCTTTGTATCTACATATGAAAGCCAAAGAGCTCAAGTCTACCCATCTTCAATGTAAGAAGATTTGTGCTAATATAGACTTTGACTCTTACAAACGGGTCCTCTTTTCCAGGTAACCTGACCTATTAATCAACCATTAGAAACAATATCAAGCCCATATGATGTCGTTCAGTGTGACAGGAATGCAGTGTTTGTAGATAACCCAAACTCAGTCTCTTAATGGCCCAACTGACACTGTTCCACACCTTCCAAAGGTGTGCTGTCATGGTATTGTGAACGTCATTTTCTCAATAGTCCTACCAGTGCTGATTCAGTCTCGAGGACAACTGATTGTGGTGGTATTGTGTTCCCCAAAATATTGTGCACCCTAATAAACTTATCTGGGGTCAGAGACAGAACAGCCACTAGATACAAAGGCTAGAAAATGGTGGCACTCACACCTTTAATCCTCGTACTCCAGAGGTAGAAATCCCTCTGGATCTCTGTGAGTTCAAGGCCACATTGAAAACGGCCAGGCATGGTAACACATGCCTTTAATCCCAGGGAGTGGTAGTAGAAAGCAGAAAGGTTTATAAGGCATGAGGACCAGAAACTAGAAGCATTTGGCTGGTTAAGCTTTCAGGCTTTCTAGCAGCAGTTCAGCTGAGAGCCATTGGGATGAGGACACAGAGGCTTCCAGTCTGAGGAAACAAGACCAGCTGAGGATCTGATGAGGTGAGGTAGCTGTGGCTTGTTCTGGTTCTCTGATCTTCCAGTTCACCCCAATACCTGGCTCAGGTTTGATTTTATTAATAAGAACTTTTAAGACTCCTGCTACAACTGATGGCTCAGTCATTCACAGCACTTTGCCTCAAGACCGGCTGGCATCATCATACGATGAAGAAAAGGTGGATGACTTGTCTAGGAAAGGTTTCCTGGTAAACTAAAGGGTGGGGGGAGCTTTAAGAATGGGCTCCAAAGCAATAGACTCAAAACAGGGGTGAACAAAGTTACCAAGTGCAGAAAGGTGCCAGGCTGGGGAGGCAGGGGTTGGTACAGACATTGCAAGCCTGCCCTTCCCCTTCCTTCCTTGCCTGATGCTGGGAGAAGGACAGCAGGACAAGATGTGCATCCCTGCAAGTCCTCACTAGGAGACTTAGAGTCACTACGGAGGAGAGGAGGGGACAGCTCGACCCCTCTTGATTGAAGCCGGTATCTCCTGTAACCTCCAGCACAGGTTCAGGCTCACTTTCTTTATTCCAGAAACTTCTTGGAAAAACTCAAGAATAATAAAGAGCTATGCTCGTGGTCTGCTTTTCATATATCCCATCGTTATTGTGTTCTTTTTCACTTCACTTGGTTAGTGGAGTTTTTTTTTTATCAATATAAACAGGACTTCTTTTTTTAAGATTTCCATTTTCATAGTGTCACTCTGATACTGACAGCTGCCTAACAGTCAAGTGGAACATATAATTGCCTACGGAGGAATATTCTAGGACCAATCCTGTCTCTTTTATATTAAAAAGAAGTTAGACAGGCTCACTAAGCCCCAGGCTTCTGAACTTGATGTCAATTTAGGAATTCATTTTATGTTCTGTATATTGTATTCATATATTTTTCTACATATATCAAGTGATTTTCTCCAGGATTAGTTTAATAATGTATTTCTTCCCTGCTTTGTCTCATAGATTGCTTTTTACACTTAATCTAAATAATAAGTTGTATTATTTAGCAACTGGCATGTGCTAACTCTCTTCTCAACTTTTAAGTATTGTCAAACTGGCTTCTAAATTTTTTAGACTGAATTTAATGTAGCATTTTAAGAGAATGATCACACATGCATGTTCTTATTGTTCATAATTTATTTCTTTTCTCAGTGTTTGTGAGAAAGAGTATCCTTCAGACCACACTCACAACTCCATGAACATGCCTCTACATCTCCTCTGTGGCCCATCATTGAATTAAAACCTTTCACTAAGGACTGAACAGGAAATAACAGAAAACATTAGGAGGATATCCATACTTTGCTTTCTCAAATGAGGATCATTGGGATTCCTTTCTAGTTTTCTAATTGCTCATGCTAGCAGCCCTGATCAATTTTGTTAGGACCATTTTGCCCCCTCCCACCCAACTGTAAGTCTGACATTCCTTTCTCTTTGCAAACTGGTGGGGGAGGATGATATTGTTTCAGTGATTGCTTGAAGAATAGAATCTTAAGGGAGGCAGAGAGCTGAAGGCCAGGACAGTAAGACAGGATGTTCACGTCGTATCAGGCTTCATCTCCATTGTGGACTTCAGGCTACTGTCATTTGAAGTTATCTTCTGATGCCTTGCCCTTTTCTAGAGCCACAGAAAACTGAGCAAAACGGAGACACAATATTTTCCTGGCTCTATTTTTCCTCTACTCTTCACCTCTTACAGATATCCAAGACTTGCCGTTGTCCCTCCTCTGCTTCTTACAGAGTCATAAAAAGATGTTTGAGTTTTGTGAACAAAGCCCCGTGGCTGTTCTTCAGCCTCTGGTGAGTTAGCAGCAAGCCCATGTGCGTATTGCCACACTGATGTTGATGGTTCTGTTGTCAAGAGCAATGAGAGGGCTCAGATACCAAGCCTGACACTCCTCTTCCCCCAAGATGCCATGATGGTGCTGAGGGTCCTCCATGTGTGTGCTGCCACAGTGGATGATGCCTCCCAGGAACTCCATTTTAGTGATTGTGGAAATATCTGTCCCTACATGAGGTTGCCGGTTAGTTTTAACTGTCAATGTGACACAACCTAGAAAAACTTGGAAAGGGCATCTTAATGAGGAATTTTCTAGACCAGGTTGTTTGGTAAGTATCTGTGAGGTGCTGTCTTGGTTGTTAACTCAGGTGGGAAGACACAGCCTGGATGTGAGCAGCACAATTCATGAACTGGTCCCTGAACAGTGTAGAGTAGAGAAAGCAATCAAACTACTAAGGGCACAAAGATTCATGCATTCATTCATTCATTCACTCACTCATTCATCCATACCCCCTATCTCTCTCTGCTAGACTGTGGATATGATGCCTTAAGTTTCTGCCTTGATTCCCCCACAATAATGGACTGAAACCTGGAATTAAAGACAAAACGACCCCTATTTCTCTAAATTGTGATTCTTGTCAGTGTATTTTATCCCACCAACAGAGCCGGGCCTGGAACATGATGCATCTGGGCACAGTATCTGGGACAAAGGGAAGCTCAGAAATGTGTGCTGAAGCTTGCTCCTCTGTGTTCTTCTGTTTGCACAGCTGGTATCCTCCCCTTTGGGAGAGGTGAGGAGCACTGAGGTGGGCCTCTGAGGTCTTTGTCACCTTTTCAGTAGGAAGGTGGAACTGCAGGACAAATTCGTGCTGCCAACAACTCCAGCAGTTGGCTTTTAAGTCTTGGGATAACCTTGGATACCGCCTTGTTCATCTGGGCCAACGCACACCCTTAGAAACCCAGTGAATGCCTACAACCTCAAACTGGGGTGAAAAGACAGTGTGGGGCAGGGCTGCATTCTCAGGCCCATTCCTCTTGGCAGTGCCACAGTTTGTCTCCCACGGTCACCACGGGAGATGTGCATCCTCTCTTCCCACTGTCTTTCTTTTCAGACAGAAGCTGAAGGCTGGCGGGAAGACGAGAGCCAACACAGGCAGCTGATTGGTTGCAGAACTTGACTACAATAGAAACCCAGCCCACTCAGACATGTCTGCAAACTGTGAAATCCATGCAACTGAGCCCTAGGAAGACTCCTGAGTGGTCAGTGTACATATATGTATACAGTTGACCTCCCTATGCCCTAGTGCCTCAAATCACTACCAACCACCGACTGAACTATGGCTTAGGAGACAGAGGATCATAGAAGAGTTACCTGAAGGGTCTCTGGATGGTTGGTGGACAACAACAAGCTTGCATTTAAAAATACCTTACTATTCAATTTACCCCCTACTTTAGCCTTTCATTTTCCTCTACTTCTAATTAGTTCTTAAATGACTGTTTATGAGTGTCCTCTAAACTTGTTTTTCACAATAACTAGTTTGGTGATTCTCTGAAATAAAATTGTGCATTTTTATAATTATACTATTCTCATTTTGGCTATCACATCACTTGACTTTTTAAAATGTTTCCTACTTCAGAAATATCTTACTAACTTCTCTTCCTATTTTTATTTTTTGGTTCAATTTTGTCTTAATGATTTTTCCTTAGAGTATCTTTTTTTTTTTTCACTTGCATACTTACCTTGCCTTTTAGAATGACTGTCAGCTCTGTTTCACAGAAATCATGAAGGAGACACAGTCATGGAGGCCCAGAGAAAGGTCTCCCAAACCCAGAAGTCTGAGCACAGTGGCCCTTCTGTGCTCCCTTAATCATCCCCAAATCCCTTCAATAATTGAATCTGCTCAAACTTTAACTTGATAGACTCAGGAGACTACCAAGTTTCAAATTTCCTCCCAGGATAATACTAATATTACCTGCGTTCACAGCACATCAAGCTGCCAGCATGCCATTATTTGCTCAGTTCCCTATGAACAGCAACATTATTTAAAATCCACAGTCGTGGCCACATACGATTGTAGCAGACACTGGGCAGATCTCCAGGTCTGAACTGGGCAACGTTACAAAGAATAGGGGGAGGTAAGGAAGAGCATCCTTCCAGGCACGGCACACCAGCGAGTTCTACCTAGTTTGACTCCATCAAGGACTCAGTTCTCTCTGCAATTTCAATAAGACCCTCAGAAAGGTGACATTGTAGAGGTGTTTTGGTGGAGGCACCACTAGAAGCTGCTTAAACACTGAGAGAAAAAGCTGTAACATGTTTTGGCTGTTTGGCTGCTGAAAGGAAGAAAAGAACATCTTCTCTCTCCAGAAGAACAGAGTTTGTTTTTTAATTGTTAAAACAAGTTAAAAAAAAAACAAAAAAAAAAAACTTAAACTTTAAGAGGGTGTGACCCTCTAAGCAGAAGGAGTTGGAGGAATGAGAAACAACTGTGGGTGTGTGGGGTTCAGTCTGTGAATCCTGGGAAGGCCAAAAGTGGCAGAGTGCAAAAGTGAAAGATTCCCTATGATCCCCTGAGCCCCCGCACTCCCTGGATTCACTGCCTTGGTGCTTTGGTTATCTACACTGAGGACAGTCCGCGTTAGACTGTGCTGCGCTGTGCTGTGCTGCGCTGCGCTGTGCCATGCTGTGCCGTGCTGTGCCGTGCTGTGCCATGCTGTGCTGTGCCGTGGCTAAAGGAACATCTAGAATTGTCTTCATAGCCAAAGTCATCAGCATGACTGACTCCAGCCAGACTGTCATAGACACCATGGTGGGCATCTGTACTCAGTTTCCAGAATTCCCTACCTTCTGAGAGTCACTTCTTGAGTGGGGTTGCTGGCATCTCTCCTCCACAGTCAATCCTACTTTTGATAGTATCCTAAATGTTCTCTTTGCAGAGGCCCTGGACCCCAATTCCCCTCGTTTAATGGAGTTTAAGGTGGTGAAGCACTGTACCTACCAGTGTACAGCAGAGACTTTAACAAAAAATGTAAAACTAGCTGATAGGTGGTCACTCTATCTATTACATTCATTGTGGAATGTTATATGACCAAGTTACAGTTACAGACCATATAATATAAATAAATATATAATTTGGCTAAAACAATACTATGTACAACTAAGTTTCCTTTTTTATAGAAAACTCATTAACTAACCTTCAGCTCTTCCTAATTGGGAACCAATGCATATTTATAAATAACTTGAAGATTTAAAAGAAAATCTAAATAGAAAATATAAAGATTCCAATTAATGATCATGGAAATACCATCTATCAATCATTTTCACAAACTGAAATATAAAATGAGTAAGTGTTCGACTTAAGTTTTGAGAAGGAAAACAATCTAAACATTATGAAATGATTATAAAGGGTAACAGTGAAAATCAACAATTCCAAAAATGTGATTCTTTATAACAACTAACACAGCAGACAAAACCTTGAAAAAACTGACCAAGAACATAAAAATAATAGGTACATTCATAATAGGAGAAAAACACAAAAAAGTAGAGATATGAGATTATTATGATGAAATATACTTAACAGAGTCTAGATAAAATTGATATTTGATATAAGTTGATAAAAAGAGACTATAAATATAATACAATAAAAAAAAAAATAAACTGCCAACCACATCTCTACAAAGTCACCAGGCAAAGGGGATTTGTACAGATGGTTAAATACAGTCAAGAGACAGAATAATCCAAATCATTTATAATCTCTTTTGGAAAATGTGGTGATATCTTATCTGTGCTCTAACAAATAAAGCTTGTCTGAAAATCAGAAGGAGGAGCTAGCCACTAGTTAACCATAGAGGTCTAGATGTCTGTAGAGACAAACAGGAAGTGAGAGCTGGGCAGAGAGAGGAAGTAATAAGGTGGGATGGAGAGAGGAGCTCACTCTCTTTTGGTGGAGGATTTTGTAGGGGTAAGAACTGGTGGCTCGCTGCTCTGCCTCTCTGATCTTTCAGCTTTTACCCCAATATCAGGCTCTGGATTTTTTATTGATAAGACCTTTTAAGATTCATGTTACATCTTGAAATGTCAAAATTATAATGAATTATGTAACTATGAGACCAAAAGTTTTAGACATAAAATCAGACAAAAACTTCACAGGAAAAAAAAACACAATTAACAATTTCATGCAGAAAGCTAAACATAAATATGTGTGTATTAAACTAATATACTATTCCATCTAAAAAACAATGTACCTCAATCAAATCTGCTGTGTCTCTAAAATGCAAGGATAGTTCAACAACAGAAACCATGTCTTTCAAAGTGATGAACAGATTCTGGGTCCATGCATGCCTTGCTGGGGTAAATGTTGTAAAATAAAACAACATTTGCATTGTTATCTCAGAAGGAAACCTGAAAGGAACCTCCCTTTTCTAAAGCCAAAAGAAGAACAAAACAAAATTGGGGCTGCACTTCACAGTTTGGAGACAGCTGGCAATTGATTGGCCTTGTTCTCAGAAGCATGTAGAGGAAATGCCAGCATCCAGGGTCTCACAGTCTTCACAGAGCTGGAGGCCACCACTTCTCCAGCGTTTCCTCCATGTGCTTCTGAAGACAAAGCGCAGCTCAAGGCAGGCATAGAAACTATTTCATACACTCTCCCTTTACTCAAGTCCTCCGTAGGCCTTGCCGAATCTACTCTTTGGTCTGAGAGTACGTCAGTGCCCCCATTTCCTCTGACCCAGAGTTGGACTGTCACCAACAGAGGAGTGCAGGGAGCACAGACACCATCAGGGGCAAGCAGCCTTGGTGTGTGTGACACTGAAGCCAGAACACGATGGAGCAGGCACTGGGAGGGGAGGGCAGTTTGACAGAAATAACAACAGACATTGGGAAATTTTCCTAATGCATATATTAAAATGAGTAATATCATCCCACAGCACTGTTTCAAAAGTTGGGGAGATGTGATTTCTTATTTATTGTGAAATTCTGATGTATCCTGGGTTTCCATGTTTTTAGAATGTAATTTTTGTTTCCTCATGCTTATCACTTCCACTCAGAGTAAATTTACCATTTGTTGAGTGTTAAACCCACTGGTGTCTGTAATACACTTTGGACAGGTACTCTTGAACATGTTAGAACTGGGGACAGTGAAATTTGTGTAAATGGACTTGACAAGGTGCTTAGCGAATTACAATCTGAGCCCCTACTCATCTAGAGCTGAGCCCTCTACTCTTGGTCACAGAGTTCAAGTCCCACTGCCAGAGGATCTGGAAATGTGGTTTTCAACTGCTTTCCCTCTCCAGACAGGAAGGGAAGGATGGACACAGAGTTCACTTTCTTTTTCCCCTTCTTTCTTTTCTTCCTTCCTTTCTTTTTTCCTTTCTTTCTTTTTCTTCCTTTCTTTCTTTTCTTTCTTCCTTCCCTCCCTTCCTTCTTTCAACCCTTCATTCCCTTTTCTTCCCTTTTCTTCCCTTCCCTTTCCTTCCCTTCCCTTTCCTCCCTCCCTCCCTTCCTTCCTTCTTTCTTTCCTTTCTTTCTTTTTTGCCTCTCTGTTGCAATGCCTCATAGTTTTACTTATCACCATTTTATAATACACATTTTCAAGATTTATTTATTTTCTATGTATGAGGTGCATGAGTGCTTTGCCTGCAGGTATGTATATGCACCACATGCATACAGTGCCCATGGAGGCCAGGAAACTGTATTGGATATCCTAGACTTGAAGTTACAGAAGGTAGTGGGTGCTGGGAACCGAACCTGGGTCCTCTGCAAGAGCAGGAAGGGCTCTTAATCTCTGAGCCATCTCTCTAGCCCCATATATATATATATATATATATATATATATATATATATATATATATATATATATATATATATATATTTTATATATACATATATGTGTATATACAAAATATATATAATATGTATATATACATATATATGTATATATATATATTTTTTTGAATCATCATCAGTATCAAGTTCTAATTCCTTTTAGGTTGCTGGCTCCTTGAGCTTTCATTAACCCATGAGAGTCTTAGAAGCAATGCATTTTCACCCAGAGAAGTTGGCACTTTAGTGGCTAAGGGTGGAACATGTAGGAGGCCCTAAGTTTGATCTCCACAGGAAAGAAAACATGTTTAATTAACTTCCAGATAATGCATACTGTCAAAATATTGCTTATTTATAACCTCCTGAATGAGTTATTTTATTTAGCTAAATTATCAGGTATGTTATTCAATAAACCTTCTAAAACTCTCAGTAAAAATCTTTCGTATTTTGTTACTCTTACCCTTGGGTGCCCTAAAATGTTTATGTCTGTGTTAGAATGGAAGCATCTTTCCTCATTAGTCTCCCGGCACTCTGCAGTATAAGACTGCTCAACTGAAGTTGTGTTTATGGATTCACTTAGACTTGTGTTTTGCATAGTTAACAGGAATTGCTGAGAATTGCTGACAATATAGGTTTCTCTTTCTGGTTCTCATACCTCCTGTTTCCTGTCTGCTCTGCTAAAAAAAAACCCAGACAATGACCAGTGGGAAACTCTGTGTGAGCTCCGGACAAGCAGGCTTGAAGGCCAGCTGGTTCTTCCCAGGGATGCTGATCAGTAAGAGGCATCAACAACTCAGCGGGATACAAATATGTGGTGCCAAAGTACTCAGGTCCGTACAAGCAAATCCTTAGATTGTTGGCAGAAAGAATATTGGTCTTACTCCCGCCAAAGTGGCAAAAAGAGAGAAAAATTCCCCTTTGCCAGCCACTTCTGAAACTAGCTAGTATCCAGTCACCTGAACTTGGCAGTTACCAGCAGCTCAAGTTCTCAAACTAAACAATGACCACATGGTTCTATTTACTAAGAAAATCCAATATTCCTTATTATAGAATTTTAATGTCCCTGCTGATCTCCAAAACATACCTAGCTTGGAGAAAATAATTGATGGCATCTAAGGGGTAAGGCCTGGAAAACCGCCTCCATTGTGGATGTCAGTCACTGGAAACAAGCTAGTGCGTGCTTTTCTGTGAGTGCTACATTTAATACCAGAAGACTGCTGCATCTGAACATATAACATGTGTTCACTGTTTTGAAAGGGAAGCAAATTATCGGCTTATTTAACTGGTCTTGACCGAGGGCCTGTCTTTATAAATATCTGATACTTCTTTGGGGATATTTTGATTATCTACCTTCACCATTTTCCAGAAAGTAGAAGTTACCAGAAACTTCAGCATGGCTGTGTATGCATATACCTACTCACAGAGCAACTCAGTTCCAGTAAATGAAACTTACAGCACACACCCTGGACATTCATTCATCTGTCCTCTGAGGAGAGAAGACATTTTCATGTATTTTGACAGATTTTTTTATTTCTTTAATTCACAGCCAAGCATTTATATTATTTTAGTCTTTGTTTTTGAACAGTTTTTTGGATCTCTGACAATGTCTCATACTTCATTCCTACCCCTCACTCATATATTTTTCTGAGTTTTTTTGAAGTTTTTACTTTCCTTTTTTCCATCTCCATGTCATACTTTGCTAGCCCCCCAACCCCCCCACCCCCACCCCACCTCCGCATCACTCACTTTGTGGCAGCTCAAAGCACTACAACAGAGTGAAGAGTGACAAACCAAGACTGTGTCTGTGATGAGCAGGGAAAGAGGGAATGACCAGCAAAGACCCGATGTGTAGGAGGGAAAGAAGAGGAGTGAGTGAGGAAGAGGTCAGAGAGAAAAAGTAAGGAAGACGTTTTCTCAGAGATAAAAGCCATGTATATTAGCTATCAAGAGGGTCTACAAAACACAATAAAATAGATTTAGAGTGTCTGTGAGATTGCCAAGCAATAAATAGACTTTAACCAATATAAAAACAAGAAAGGCTTAAACACACACTTATACACAGTGTGTTTATTGAAGAAGAAAGTGATGTAATAATAAAATAACCATGAACACTACACATAAATTAATGGCAGATGAAATCCTCAGTTGAGCACAACATAAACATATCTCATTCTAATTCCAATCCTCTCAAAATTCTTTTCTGGGTCCCGAAAAGTCCCCTGCTCCTATGACTTTGGGGCTAAACATTCATGTATAAGCACTAGCTGTAAGCTGGGCAGTGGTGGTGCACGCCTTTAATCCCAGCACTTGGGAGGCAGAGGCAGGAGGATCTCTACGAGTTCAAGGCCAGCCTGATCTACAAAGTGAGTTTAGAAATGAAATCCTGTCTTGAAAAACCAAAAAAGAAAGAAAGAAAGAAAGAAAGAAAGAAAGAAAGAAAGAAAGAAAGAAAGAAAGAAAGAAAGAAAGAAAGAAAGAAAGAAAGGGAGAGAGGGAGGGAGGGAGGGAAGGAAGGAAGGAAGGAAGGGAGGGAAGGAGGGAAGGAGGGAAGGAGAGAGGGAGGGAAGGAGGGAGGGAGGGAGGGAGGGAGGAAGGGAGAAAAGAAAAGAAGAACTTAACTGCAACATCACAGCTGTTTCCCCATGCTCATCCAAAGCATGAACTTAGCAGCTGTCCTCCACATCCAGCTCTGGAGGACGGAATGGAGGTGGAGATTGGAGTGCTCAGCTGTGCTCCTCCTTCACAGAAGTGGTTCACTGTGAGAAGCGCAGATGCTGAGGCCAATGCAGGCAGATGCTGAGGCCAATACAGGATGCTCATAGAGTTGCCGGAGGGGAAAGAAACAGGGCTTGAAACAAGGGAGCAGGGACAGTAGTGAGTGTGAAACCAGCCTGTGTTGTTTTCCCAACCAATAGGGTTTTAACACTTTCCTTAAAAAATCTTTAATTCTAAATATTTAAGTAGAATATGAGCTGAATAAACTGCCCTCTAAATTCATATCTCTATCCCAAAGATTAATGTAACTCTCAGACCTCATCAGAGAAGTTTTGTGTGGTAAGTAGATGGTCATTCACACAGATACTCACAACTAGCCAAAGGGCAGAGATGTGTGACTGTGAGGTGCTCAGCCACAATGGAAAATCTCTACCACACCCCTCCCTACCAAAGTTCAGGGACCACGGGAGAACAGAAAGATTGTAAGAGCCAGGGTTCAGCAAGGACTGGGGTGAAACCTGTCTTGGTGAGTCCGGAGTGCTGCACATAGGAACTAACAGCCGCCATAGTTGTTTGCATAAGATCAAAGCCAGCCAACATTCTAGCCTGGAGGGGCTCAGGGGCTCCAGAGCGCCCACCCCTAGCTGAAGAGTTACCCACAGCCCAGCCGCGGCTCCTGAGGGACGGAGGGTCAATCTTCTTTAAGAGCGTGGCTCCTGCTAGGTTGACCATGCTCAGTGGGGAGACTGCACTGGTGTGTGTGTGTGCACGTGTGTGTGTGTGTGTGTGTGTGTGTGTGTGTGTGTGTGTGTGGTGTATAGAGAGTGCTGAGTGGACCTAGTGGATTACAGAAAAAATAAAAATAAAGATAAAAAAAGACAGAAAATTGGGATGGGATTCGTTCGGGGTATGGGTAGATCCCAGAGGAGTTAGTGGGGGGAGTATAAATATGATTAAAATACATATTATGCTTGTGTATAATGCTCAAAGAATTAAAATATAATGCATCTGAAATATGGAATGCACTGCTCTTTGAAAGGAAGTGACCAGATGATGAGGTCCATCTTCTCCAGGGAGAGGATAAAAAGCAAGAATTGGCAGACTGTTAACAGTTGTCTCACTTATCCCCGGGAGAATTTGGAGGTAATCTGCCTCCTTTGTAGGACTGAGGTGACAAACATATTTTCTCTAGAGTTACTTTTTAAAAATATTTTATTAGTTCTTTCAGGATTTCATATATCATGTTTTGATCCTTTTTACCCCATCCCCAAGCCCTCCAGATCCACCCTCCGTCCATACCCCACCCAACTTTCTACCCTCTGTCCATATACTATCCAATTTTGTGTCTTTTTTTTAAAATCCATCCAGTCTAATTTGTGCTTCCTATATATTCTCACCCTTCCCACTGACCTCAGATGTTGTTCTGATTAGATACAAGAGGTTGCTCAGGGTTGAGACTCAAATTTTATTTGATCTGTGATCTAGTCTAGAGAGATCCTCTAATACCTGGGTATGTTACATCGGTGGGAGGAAAATGAGTGATTTTGGTTGGCACATTCTTAAATGACCACAGTATCATAGTTTATGTATCAGGAATATTTTACAAGAAGAATAAGGAGAAGTTATTTATGAAGTATGATCCTAATTAGTCTTAATAAATTAAAAAAAAAAAAACAGAATCAGATATCGAGGTTAAAAGCTGAAAGATCAGAGAAGCAAAGTAGCAGCCACTAGAAACTTCTTACTTGTTGTTCCTCTCTGAACCCTCAAACCAAATGGGGAGTTCAGAGATCCTATCTCCACCTGCCTTAAATTCCTGTCTCCAGCTCCCTAGTGCTGGGATTAAAGGTGTAAGCCACCACTACTGGGCTCTGTCTCTCTTTTAGACTGGTTCAATCTAGTATAGCCCAGGGTGGCCTTGACTCCTGATCTTCCTGCTTCCTCCTCCCAAGTGCTGGGATTAAAGGTGTGTGCCACCACTGCCTGGCCTCTATGGTTAACTAGTTGCTAGCTCCACCCTCTGATTTCCAGGCAAGTTTTATTTGTCAAAACACAAACAAAATATCATACAACACATTTACTTTTAATTACTTTGAAATTTTCTTATGTGTGACTGAAAAATTTGCCTACCAATGAATATGCATGTCCATACATATATGCTTGAGGGAAAACAGCCTTCTGAAAATTCAAACTTTTGATATTGATAAATGGAGAGCTAATTTATTGTAATCAGTGTTTTTGAGCTTTTGAAGACATTGATGCTTTGGATGCAAGCAAGATTTCCATCCATTTCTCCCTCATGAGAGCATGACAGTGGGATATTGACAGGCTTCATCCTATTCTGAGTGGTGGTTTATCGTTCAGTTCTGTTTTCCACCTTGAATACGAAACAATAACACACTGTGACTTGGAAACCACACCCTATCTGTCCACCTCTTTTAAAAAGTCTAAAGTCATTTATAGCATAACTTTTTTTTTTACAAATCTCAAATAAACACTAAAGTGATTTCCTGGAGTCTAGACTTTCTTTCTAAAGGCCCTGGGTGAGGACAGGAAAGGAAAGGGTAGAGCCAGAAAGGGAGCAGCCAGTCCCAAATAACGGCCTGGAAGATTCTCTGAAATTGCCATCTTTCCCCAACACTGTACTTGGCCATTTATTCTAGCTACTTGCAATGAACGTCACCTGCCCTGGTGTTTTTCTCCTTTATGACTACTAATGGCTCTAATAAACACATACCTGAACAATTCTGCCAGCCTCCATCTAAGCTACAGTTATACTTGGGCAAACTGATTAAAGCCCAGTTGAAATTATATCAGAAAGATGAAGATCTTAACTGCTTCACAGGAAGCAACTCACCCAGAACCTTCTGCCCTGCTACCCAGCTGGCATTTCAGATGCATCCATTGCTCTGAAACATGTCCTTGAACAAACAGTAGCCCGTAAATGAATGTGAAATGTTAGCTTCCCCATTATTAGAAAAAATCAAATTACTTAATGTCTAATTATCCCGTTAGATGCGGCAACACATTTGTAAACAGCCACAAAGGAAAACGAAGAATGCTAATGTTTGAAATTCGGTCACGGAAGTTACCAGTGATTTCGTTGATTCCATTTTCCCCGTGTCCCAGCATCAATTGCCAAATTTCTCACTCGCTGGGTGATTGCCAAAGCATAGAAAACCCTAATGAAGAATGTCAGCGGAGTTATTAAGTTATTACCGCTCCCAATACTCCCTCTCCTCTCTCTTCTGCCTTTCTTTCCTCTATTCCTCAAATAGGGACATTGTCTGCAAATGGGCTAATCATCCTGCCCAGCTTTATAATGCCATTAAGACACTGTCAGAGCCAACCTAAATAGCAAAGCCCACAGAAAAGTGAGCTATTAACAAAGCTCATGTAAGAGCAATGCTGATTATGATAAATACAATGAAAATGTACTCATTAGAAGGTATTGAGCAGGACATTCAAGGGCTTTGTTGTGTCTTTTTTTTTCCTTTAACTCACTTTGATGAACTAGTAAAGTGAAGGAAGTCAACTGGTCCCCTGCCTCGACCTCCTTGCTGTGTTAGCTCAGGTGACTTCCTTCGTGTGCAAGTGCCTGTCTGATTAATGCCAGTTTGCGTCTTCCTTTGGATGTCAGAGGAGTCTACACTCTCAGGTGTACTAGTAGCTTTGCTGAGCTAAAACGTCCACATCAGAGTTACATAGAGTCCATCTCAATAGTGCAGCCACTGTTTCTCAGGAAGTTCACAGGCTGGTACAGCCATCACCACAGAGTACTTTACAATCTTCTAACCAGAAAGAAATCCATTAGTGGTCGCTCTCTGACACCACTAGCCCAAGGCAGACTAATCTACACTCTGTCTCCATGGGAAATTAACCTATTCTGGTCATTCCATAGCCTGGTCATTTCATGAAATATAATGATCTTTTGTAAGTGCTATATTTTACTTAGTACCAGTATTTCATTTATTTTTATAGGCAATAATATTCTGCAATATGACACAGTCCATTTGTTTACATATTCATTGTTTGACAGACATGTAGGTTGTTTCTACCTTTCGGCTATAAGTAATAATACCACAGTTATGTATGTTCATGTACAAACATTTATGTGAACAAATGTTTTTGTTTCTTTTGGGTAGATACACATAAATGGACTCATTAGCCAGTACTGAGTAAGATGGTCAAGGCTGGGTCACATGGGCACTCTGAGCTGCCAGACTGTTTTACAGTGGCTTCCCCATTTTGTTCCCAATGATAATGTGGAAATCATTTCTTTGGTATGTATGTTTGACTATAGCTGACCTGACCATTATAAACTAGACTCTCACCCTCACTTTGTTTTGCATTAACTTAATGATTAATGACATTCAGCATTTTTTCTGGAGCTTCTTGAACATTTGTTTATTTGTTTTGCAAATGCATTTCTTCAAATCCTTGACAAATATTTTTATATTAAAATCTAACGTATGCAGTGAAAGTTTAAGGTTCTAGAGAGGAGAGGAGTGAGCATGGTATAGCATGGGGGCCTGCTGGTGGAAGCACCAGGGGCAGGGGGCAGGCTTGCAGCAAGGAGGGCAGAGAACTATGTCAAGGCTGTGACTGTCCGTGAGAAAGAAACAAGGAAGGGAAGACATGAAGGTTAGTGTGAACAGTTTTTGTTTGTTTGTTTATTTGTTTTAGAATTACACACACACACACACACACACACAAAGTACCTTTTTCTCAAATGTAAAATTTTTAACAGTGTCAACATGTCCCGAGTTTGAATGCTCTTATTTCTTTTTGTCCTCATTCATTTAACAGCTCATTAATGTGGAATGATCTGAGTAGATATTTGTCAAAGAAGACATCCAAATGGTCAGTATGCATATGAAGAAATTATTACTGGTATCACTAATGATTAGCAAATTGTAAATTAGTAACCAATGGTACATCACATCACATTCACTGGAATAGCTGTTGTCAATAAGACTAGAGAGAGTAAGATTGGGTAAAGATGGGACAGACACGAACCCTTCTACATTGTAACCTGGGGGTGTCGGTTATAACAGTCATTATGGAAAACACTAAGACAGTTCTTTTGCAAAGCAAAAATAAAGTTATCACATAGGGCCCCTTCTGGATATGCATCAAAAAGAAATGAAAGTAGAAAATTCTAGAGACATCTGCACTTCCTTGTTCCATAAAGCATTAGTCATGAACACTGTATTTCATTCAACATAAGCATCCAAGAGATGAGTGTGTAAATATAATGTGATATACACAACAAACAAACAAAACAAAAAACAAAACCACACACTATGGAATTCTAGTGAGCCTTGAGAAGTAAGTCAATCACATCATTTGCAGCAACACTGATGAACCCATAGGACATTTTATTAAGTGACATAAGCCAGGAATAAAAATACTAATTCCTCCTGCTACTCATTTGGGGAATATAAACTAGCCAAATCAAAAAAAAAAAAAAAAAAAAACCAAACAAACAAAAAACAACTGGGAAGAGATGGTAGTTACCAAGGACTAAGGACTGGGACAGGGCATAACATTGGGTGACTATTGGTTAAAATATTGGTTAAAGACAGAAATTTTTATAAGCTCATTAAAGAATCCATCATCTTCTTTAATATCTACTTCTATGCTCAGATAACTTGCCTCAACTTGCTTGCACTCCCTCCCCCCCAATTAGGCCACCTGAAATGCCAACTGTGGTCATTACAAGTCCTCATCTTGATAGTCTGACTCTGCTGAATAAAAAAGAAAGCCTCATATCACTTTCCCTTGATATTTTTTTTTTTTTTTGCATACTTCACCAACATTAGCTGACATGCAGTGTCTTTAGAACAACGGAGACTGGAGTTTTCCCAGCCGGAACACAGCATGCCTTTACTCTCCAAGTTGAGCAGGATGGATTTGCTGAGGTTCTCATCAACACAAGGATACCGCAGACTCTAGACTCCTCTAGCCTGCTTTTGCATTTAGAGTAAGAGCTGGCACAGTCTGAGTTTTCCCTTTGGCAGTATCTGTTACAGCCTTAGTTGGGGGTCTGTCACTACTAAGGGATCCCTCATCATTCTCCACACATCTTCATCACTGTGCTGATGTTAATTCTGACATCACACTCAAACCATTAATATGGAATAGGATCAATATGGTTGGTTCTGTAATTTCTGATTAAACTTTACTCTTAGGAAGTGCTCTGTCCCTGGGTTCATGGCTTCTTCCTGGACCGTACACTTTGTTCAGCTTTGTTTCTTGGCACAAACTGTCACCTCAGGGATAAAGCTTTTCTTTTGTTTTTCTTCACCAGTAGCAATGAGTTTGTGTGTTTTTAGAGCATGGTTCTACATGTCAGAAATAGTCCATTTTAACTAGAAGTCCATTATAATCACGTATTTGGCCTCTTGCATTCCTACCAAGAATAAAAATACCACCTAGCTAATTCAGTGCTGTAATGAATCTGGAATGGTTCCTTAAGGGATGATTCTGTCTCAAAGAAACTGGATGCTCCTGTCCAATAAAGATAAGGAAGAAGCACCAGATGTCAGTATGTGTGTGGTAGGGTGGACAGTCATTCCATAACTTTGTTATTCTCTCAGAATTGCATAAGTACTCCTAAGAGGCCAACAGGTGGAGTTGCATGTGGTAACAGGTTCCCCATGTACCTGTGTCTCCTAGGAATTCCACTTGGCAGTCCACATCAGCATCCCTTAAATTTTCTTTCCTATTTTTATCTATGTGGTTCTAGGGGTTGAACCTATGGTGTTGTATATGCTAGACAAGCACACTACCACTATTCTCTTTCTGAAACAGGCTCCAATGTTACCAAAACTGGCCTTGATCTTGTGATCCTTTGCCTTAGACCTGTGAGTAACTAGGATTATAGGTCTGTAACTGATTCAGTCACAATTTCTTAAAAGAAAGGTCAATACAATTCTTCTTCCCATTGCTTTGCGGTCCCTGCCCCAGATAAAGTGACACTAGAATGCCAGCTGTCTTTGCAGTTGAGACATTTGCATCATGATCTCTATAAACGGTTCAAGAAAACATGAGAGAGAATTGGCAGACTATCTTGTGCCCCTGTTGTCACTATTTTGAAGGGTAAAGGTGATTTTCTTTTCAGCTTCCCCACCCTAAACAGAAGCAGGAGTCCTATGATGTATGGAAATTACTGTAAGGTTTCAGTGCAGAAAGCAGCATGACCAGCATATGAATGCCATGACACCTAGCTATTGGATTTTCAGTAGTTCACAGGCAAATTGACTGATAAGTAGATTAAGGTTATGGTTAGGGGGAAGTGGACACCAATGGATTTAAGCAACAGGCAGTAAGCACCACTCATGTATGTGACTTCATCCTGAATGTTGTAGAGGAGCGCTTTAGATCAGTCTGCTGTAATGAGTACCATAGGTGGGGTGATTAAACAACTATTCCCTCCTCAGGTTCAGAAGCTAGAAGGTCCTGATGCATCCCAGCAGGTGGGGTCTTCTTCTTCACTAGTTAAAGAACAATAAGATGGGACAATAGCTCAGAGAAAAGTGAAAGTGAAGTTGATTGGCAAGCATTACAGACTTCTAGGGTAGAGAAGCCCCACCCCCAGAAGCCTGGGATAAAGATGTGCCTCCTGGTCACTGACTTCTTGCCACTCAGCTTCAGGGAGTAGCCTTACATTCTCTTCCTAGTTAATGCCTTTGCTCACTTTGTGTAAATTAATTTGTCTCAGTCTAGAGTAGTTTCCTATCACAAGAACCTATGCTACACTTCTGCTTCCTGACCTTAAATTCTTGGCCCATCTTATTCAGCAGAAGTCTCTTGAGTGAGTTGATTGACTCTGTCTTGAGGAACTATTGGTTTTGAAGTTCTGGATTAAGGTCTGGACCACAATAAATATTCAACTAACAGTCAATAAATGTGTCACTGTCTGAGTGGGGTATATGTTGTGTACATATGGGGGGGTACATGTGCCCATGTGTGAGCATGCAGAAATCAGAGGCTGACATCACGTGTCTTCTATTGCTTCCACCATGCCTTTGAGAGTAATCTTCTCACTGAACTGGACAACTTGGCTAGACTGGCTGGCCAGAGAGAACCTGGAATCCACCTGCCTCCACGTGACAGTACTAGGGACACAGACACACATGGACACGCCCATTTTTACATGGATGCTGCAGATCCAAACTCAGGCCCTTGAGTCTGTGCACCAGCACTTTACCCACCAAGCCACCTGCCTGCCCTCTGACTGGACTTCCTTCTGCTTCTGTTTATTGGAAGAAACATGTCAGGGCTCACCTGAAACCAACCTGGTCATCCTGGATGGTTATCTTCACTAAGGTTGAGATGAGATTGAAACTCACTGCAGAAAAGAAGAGAGAAGCAGCCGCCATCGGGAGAAGGAGGTTGACAGGTGTATGTTGTTTCTGTGATCTGCTTGGATGAGAAGCAGACTTCCACAGGGAGGAGATGGAGTGAGAGATGTGTCCTTCCTCTCTACTTGTCTATGTAACAATTATCACCCAAATTCCTTTTTACTATAGTTTCTGAATCCAGAGAAATAAGAGAGATGCCTGAGAGACTTGGAATACTACCTGTATTTTTTTCATTAATCTAATTTGGTTAATTATAATTGGTGCTTCTCGCTGGAGCCTCTCATTACTTGCTATGGGCTCTGTGTCACATCTCCTCTGCTCGTGAGTAGGAGAGAGGAGTGCACAGTACTAATGTAACACGGTATAACAAGGTGTGTAATTATTGTACAATAACCTTCTCTCAAGGAGCATGAGAAGATATGAACAAAGGGTAAGATCCTTGCAAGCCCTTGCTGTGTAGCTATTACAGCCTAGCTGTGCAGAGCTTAGATCACTTTTGTGAACATTTAAAGAATTATAACATAAATTGTTAAAAATAAGAGAGAAAAACATTGGGAAGAATTATAAAGAAAATGTCAATTTATGAAATAATTTTTACTATTTTTAACTTCATCTGAGTTAATGTTGCATAGATGATAATTTCCTTGCCTGTTGGAGACTAGTTTTAAAAAACTGTCTTCCAAAATGGGGTGAAATGCTGTAACTGAGAACTTACTTTTCTTGAACTAACAGTTGAAACGGTAGCTTATGGAAAGTACTTATTAAGCAAAATAGGGATACAAAGTTAAAAATCTTAAACTCTTAGAGATCCCACCATTCAAATATTTCAGGACAGAAACTTAACAGTTCATGAGGCTGTCAGTTAGAAACACAAAGAACCCCAAATTAAACTAAATATGACTTTCTGGTTTAATATCTACATTTAACACTAAGTAGGAGGTTCAGTGGGGGAGGCAGTCTGCTGGTATTCATGTTTCTTGTGGCTAACATTTCTTTTCACTACTGTAAGAATGAGATTCCAACCATGAGCCTTTCAGCACTTACTCTGATTTGCACATTTTAGAGGTATGGGTGAACCTTTTGTTGAATGAACTATGAAACTTTCCATAACTGCCAACATTTGAAGCAAAGGCTTCCACTTTATGCAGCATCCCCTTTGCAAAATAAAGACAATGTTACTTCAGTTGTTAGAGCTCTGGAAATCCCTTGTTGACAGGAATGGTGTCACATATGCATAATCCTAGAAACGGGAGACAGAGGCAAGAGGACCATGAGTTTGAATGGGCTACATACATAGTAAGACTGTCTAAAAAATCCTCATTGAATCAATACATAAACTTGGGTATGATTACCAAGAGTAGCTACTGTTTATCATAGCATGATGTCACAACTGGCTTAGGAAGAAAAACTTAGATAATGTGGAGCTAGGCCAGCAAAGGAGAAGACAAAGCCAGATCTTGTGAGTTTAGGGCTGTGAGTAGCTTCTCCGAAGCATGTAGACAGCTATCACTTGTTGAATTGCCATTTCTGTTGCAAATGTGGTGTAAAATCTAGTCTTCATCGCTGTGTGTATACTGCGGGTTTTTTTATTGTAGGATAAGAAAAAACAAACAAACAGACAAACAGAAAGCCCACTGAGGAGAAGACTAATAGATACAAGGCAAGCAAGAGACTAAAACCAAAATCTTGAATTCGTGTCTAATCTAACCGACACAGTTAGGTCCTTAATCTCATTCTCTCTTTGTGATGTCCACATAACTAATCTATCAAATAGTGACCAGCTGGTCCCTTACAATGTATCTCTATGATGTTTATGTTCTTGGCCACAGGCTCTGTCCCTCTATTCTTGATCTAGTTTTTCATTAACCCATGAGCAAGCTCTAAGCCAACCAGACTAGAATTCACAAGGCCGACCATCTATCTGCCTGAGTACTAAGAATTTCTTCTGTAACAGATGCCCTCTGTCACGTAGTCTATGCATTATAGGCATCCCCATGTTCTGCTCTTATTTTTTGAGAGGTTTCTGTGTACAAATCTAGCCAGGCTGTTAGTAGCTAGCCAGAAATTATCACACACCTTGAGCCTAGTGTATCCATCATTTTCCAGTTCTGGGAAAATAAACCTAGGACCTTGACCATGCTAGGCAAGTATTTCTCGGCTACAATCCTGCCCCATCTTTCCTTTAAAAGCAAAGAAGTCTTTCTTATCATGAAGAAGCCACCATCCTGATGAATGGTTCTGAAATACTTTGGCAGTCAGCTTCATTTTATTCTAACATAATGTAGGCTTGAGGTTTCCTTTACTGCCAGCCATGCTCTCTATAAAACCACAGATACGATGGAAGGGATAACAACATACCACTAGAAGAGCTATGCGTTTAAGTAACTGACTTACACAGCTGACTCTCATCTTCTGGTCCAGCTTATGACATTCTCCACACACTCTATCGCCCTTCATCTCCAGGTGCTTGTTGTCCATCTTCATAGGCAAAAAGGGCGATGATACCCAGTTTACCAAGGAAGCATGGCAACAAGTCAGAAGGGTCAAGTTCTGCTCTGGTTTCCAAGGTTCTCAGTTGGCCTTCCATAGTTTCACAGATGTTGGTAGGAGACACAAGACTCCCAGATCCAATAGACAAGGCTTTATAATACTTGGCATAGCAATAGGTTTCACGTTAGTACCAGTTCCCTTTGCTGCAGAGTCAGTGGAGGAGGTAGTCATGTGCTTTAAACAGTTAAGTAAATGAACGCCTGGACAGCATAAAGCATACAGTCCTGAGGTTAAACACTTTGCTGTGGACCATGGAGGGAGGGTGATACCAGTGTTGGTGCACATCCAGTTAGTGGCTGAGGCTTACAGTGGCCCCTTGTCTGCTTGCCGAATCTTATGACTAGTAAGTCAATTTGAATAATTGGTCTAGAACTCATTGCAAGGACTGCCTGGGGGTGTTAGTCTAATCTGTTCTATTCTTGTGTGCCACAAGCTAAGTTCTTCTTCTCTGTGAAATGAGAAAGTGTTGAGAAGTCTTGTTAACTGTTCTGGGTGAGTGTAAGAATTCTAGCCAGCCCTGAAGCTTCTCATATACTTCATGGTAAGACTTAGGGAGGGATTAACCAAATCCTGACATGACCATCTGGTAAGAGATGGCAGATCTAGCCATTGGCTAATTTTAAGGCACTTGTACATGTTTGGGAGAGCTGCAACTAACTGGGCATTGTCCTTAAAGAAAAGAGGACAAGCCCACCATTGTTCTCCCTTTCCCCTTTGGCCAGGAGGTAGTGAAGACCCCAGATTCTTGGTTTAGTTTCTCTCAATATAAAAATCACTGTGTCATGTTTTATTAGCTATAATTTCTGCTTTGTCCCAGACATTCCTTACTCAATACTTGTACTTCTCATCTTAAAGGGTCAGGTACAAGGCTGTACTATTGAAGACCTTGACCATAATTAAGTATGATTCCTTTCTGGCAGGATGCTGTCTCAGGGAGCCAAGCAGACTTACCTAAGGTGACTGATAGAGACATAAAGGCATAGTATGCCCAGAAACTTTGTTGGGTGTTTGCTGGGCAGCATGCTCTCTTAAGAGGCCAAGTAGATTTACCTGGGGTTATACTGATAGGGCAAAAAGACACACTATGCCCAGAACATTGGAGAGTATATGCTGAGTTTTCCAAATCACTTTCTCCAGCCACTGTCATCCAAGAAATTACCCCGACAGCAGCTGGAAGAGTACTGCTTCTGGGGACAGATGCATTCCATAACGCAATGACACTGAAGCAGCTGGGACAGCGAGACAGGGTGAAGGGAGGCAACGCTCTGTGATAAATGCTACATCCCTGTCTGACAGCAAAAGATCTAGAAAGCCAGAGACATGACTGATTTGCACTGAGAAGTACTGTGGTATTTCTGGAGTCAGCTGACCAGCAGCCTGAATAGAAATATCAATCCAGATGTGGGAGAGCCTGAGAATCCTGAGGCAGCTTAGTCATACATGGAGGAGTAGAGAGTCTGAGTTACCCCAGAAGAACAGCCACTTTTTCATGTTGAGCTGAGATGCCACTGAGACCAGTGTAAATTCATTTTTCTTTCTTTTTTATGTTTTTTTTTTCTTTTTCATGTGTTTCTTTTTCATTCCATGCTGGGGATCAAAGCTGAGGCCTCACGCATACTAAGCACCCTCTTCAACTAAGCTCCAACACCAAATATACATTCCTGAATATTCTAGTTACCCCTTGAAAATACTTCTAAGCCCTTTCCACCTTGTTAGTCAACAGACCCAAAATAACCTAGCCTAACAGGATAGCATGCCAAGGCTTCCATAGACCACATACTAAGTTTGGCAAGAGCTGCAGAGCAAGCTAGGAGCTTATTTGTCAAAAGGCATCCACCTGGTAGATACTATTCGTAATCCAATTTCTGTTTTAATAACAAAGTACCTGAGGCTGGACAATTTATAAATAAAAGAGGTTTGTTTGGGCTCATACATGTGAAGTCCAAGAATATGGCATCAACACATGCTTGGCTTCTGGTGTGTTGTGACACCTCAATCGAGAAAAAGAAAGGGAAGTGGGCATGTGTGGAGGAGTGTGCATGGGATAGAGGGCCCCGGGGGAGAGGCCACCCTTGCTTTCAGTTCGCTTTGGGTGGTACTTCATTTCTAGTCAACCCTTCACAGGATGAAGTCTTCTCCCACTTAAATGTTCACCATTGCCCACCTTAATTCAAATTAAGACTATTTTGAATGTAATTGGCCCCCATAATTTCATAGGGAGTGGCACTATTAGGAGGTGTGGCTTTGTTGGAGTGAGTAAGGCCTTGTTGGAAGAAGTGTGTCACTGTGGGGGAGGGCCTTGAGGTTTCCTATGCTCACGATACCACTGAGTGTCATAGTCGACTTCCTGTAGCTTGAGTTTTCCTGCCTGACCCACAGTCAGGACAAATCTCTCTCACCTGCCAGTCCCACAGCCTCTCAGACCTGACCAAGTAAACACAGAGACTTATATTGGTTACAAACTGTATGGCCGTGGCAAGCTTCTTGCTAACTGTTCTTACAGGTTAAATTAATCCATTTCTATTAATCTATACCTTGCCATGTGGCTCGTGGCTTACCAGCATCTTCATATGCTGTTTGTCATGGTGGCGGCTGGCAGTGTCTCTCTCACTCAGCCTTCCACTTCCCAGCTTTATTCTCCTCCTTGTCCCGCCTATACTTCCTGCCTAGCCACTGGCCAATCAGTGATTTATTTACCGACCAATCAGCAACACACTTGACAAACAGACCATCCCACAGCAACTTCCTGTTGCTTACTGATCAACATGTAACCAGCAGCATGTGCTGCATGCCACCATGCTCCCCACCCCCATAATGATAATGCACTGAAACTCTGAAACTGTAAACTATCACCCCGATTAAATGCTCTCCTTAGAAGAGTTGCCATGGTCATGGTGTCTCTTCACAGCAATAGGAACCCTAACTAAAACAGAAGTTGGTACCAGGGACTGGAGTACTGCTGTGATAGGCCTGACCATGATTTTGTTTGAAGGAATACGGACCATGGGACTGTGGATTAGAAAAGCAGTTGAACATTTTAAGTTCATGGAACATCCTAGTAGGAGCATGGAAGACAGTGGTGCTGAGTGTGATTTGATGAACTGGGGGGCTCACTCAAGAGGCTTCAGAGGAGAAGAATTTTAGTATGCTGCCTAGAGATTGTTCTTGTGATATTTTGGTGAAGAAAGTGGCTAATTTTAGCCCTTGTCCAAAAAGTTTACCTGAGGCTAAAGTGAAGAGTTTTGGATTAATTCCCTGGGCAGAAGAAATCTCAAAACAGCCTAGTATAGTCTCTGTTGTATGGTTATTAGTGGTAACTCTAATGAAGAGTTATAATCAAAATGATCAAGCTGAGCAAGGTAAATTATAACATGCAAAATGGAAGGAGAAAAGGAACACCAAAAAGTGGAATGGAACTAAATCCTGTGTTCAAGGAGATAAACAGATTAAGAAAGGGAGTGGTGACCTCAGGGCAAGGTCCACCCAGTTGAATCTCCAACTTGTGAAAAGGAATTAAAGAAAAGCTTAGAGGCAGGTGTGGTGGCCCACACCTTTAATCCCAGCCCTGGGAAGGCAGAGGTTGGTAGATCTCTGAATTTGAGGTCAGCCTGGCCTACAGAGCAAGTTTCAAGACAGCCAAGCTTAGACAGTGAAAGACATAAAGCCAGTGAAGATGTCATTGAATTAGGGGGCCATGTTCCATGCTCAGCAAGCAGCAGAACTTGGCAGCTTCAGCCATGTAGTTCTGGCTTTAGAGTTAAGGATAGAAGAAACGGGTTATGGAATTTACCTCTGCATCTAAGGAAAGCCACTGAGGCCAGGCGTGTGTCAGGGTTGTCCTTGAATGGAGGCCTAGAGAGGCCATTTCATGAAGCTGTGAAGTTGAAACCTGGATTGCCTTGGAGACCCCAAGATGTTAGAGATGCCAGAGTCATGGGATACTCACCAAGGAGAGCTGCTAACAGGAAGTGGAACCAGCTCAAGAGAATGAAGTGTATTGTAGTCAACAAAGCTGAAAGGAGTTGGAGATCTGCAGAGCATTTTGACAAATGAATGCAGAGTTTGGAGTTTACCCAGCTGGTTTTCAGTCTTGCTTTGGTCCAGTATCTCCTCACTACACCCCTTTCCAGCATTTTGGAATGGTAATGTATAGCCTATGCCATTGAATGTTGGAAGTATGTGATCTGTTTTTTATTTTAATTTTATAGGGGATTACAGTTAGGACAGTGCATCAATCTCAGAAAAGACTTTCAACTTTGGATTTTCAAACATTGTTGAGACTGTGATAAACTATAAGAACTTTTGAAGTTGGACTAAATGCATTATGCCTTATGATATTGTTACAAGCTTATGGGAGTCAAGGAGTGGAATGTGGTAGTTTGAATGTAATTGGTCCCCATAGTCTCATAGGGAATGGATCTATTAGGAGGTATGGCTTTGTTGGAGTAGGTGTGGTCTTCTTGGAGGAAGTGTGTCACTGTGGGGGTGGGCTTTGAGGTTTCCTATGCTCAGAATACTGTCCAGTGTCACAGTTGACTTCCTGTTGCCTTCTGATCAAGATGTACCCAGCACCATGTCTGCCTACATACGGCCATGCTTCCCACCATGCTCTTCACCATGATGATAATGGACTGAACCTCTGAAATGGTAAGCGAACTGCAGCAATTAAATGTTTTCCTTATAAGAGTTGCCATGGTCATGGTGTCTCTTCACAGCAAACTCTGACTAAGACAGACCCCAAGGCCAACTGCATGTGGATGCTGTTCCCTTTTACTAAAGACTCTAACAGACAAACTCATCAGTTCTAGAGACTACCACTTCCAGCACCCAATGGATGCAATAAGGTGATGAATACCAGGAGAGGCAGTAGATCTTGGTATTTCTTCCTTGGCTGCCGACTGGATTGAGCACATCCACCACCCCATCTTGATAGTTCCCAGGAGCTTAAAGGAAGAAGACATGAGCTTTCTCAGGGGCCATCAGCCAAACCTGTGAGGAGTTATAACATCCTAATCTGGACAATTGAGCCAAAGACTTCTGACTTGCTAAACAAAAGCCGCCTCTTATCTATAGAGAAAGCCCTAGATGTAGGAAAGCAGAGGTACATATTCCTGTTGATTTCTGAAGTTGCTTAGGTGGCAAGTAGCAATCAAAAGTTTCATTGGTCCTTCTCTATCTATGGCTCCTCCTAGACCTGGATAATCTCCTCTGTCACTGAAACAGCAAAAAAAAAAGTTTAAGCATATGACACATTGACTCATAGAAACCACACAGACAGACAGACATACACACCATAATATTTTGATTTGCTAAAGGCCCCCACATAACATGGCGATCCCTGTAGAAGCCTCAATAATGGAATGCAGATACCCCTTCTCTCCTGTTCACTTGTGCTTATAGAGGATGCTCTGATGTTCGGTTGCATACATAGACACTCAGATACTTTATACCACAGATGGTGTAATGTGAGTGAAAGCATGAGGAGTGGAGAGACAGACACACAGGAGTGTGTGTGTGTGTGTGTGTGTGTGTGTGTGTGTGTGTGAGAGAGAGAGAGAGAGAGAGAGAGAGAGAGAGAGAGAGAGAGAGAGATTCATGATTCCGGGGTGGGAATGCACATGTGGATAGTTGTATACCCTAGTGTGGAAGTTAGAGAACAACTTCTGGTGTCATTGCTTGGGTATTTTTGTTTGAAACAGGATCTCTCTTTGGCCTGTAGCTTCACCAAGTAGGCTAGGCTGACTGGCCAGTAAGGCACACACACCTCTATCACTGGAGTTACAGGTGTATACCACCACATCTGACTCTGTCCTGTCATGGGTTCTGGGGACAGAACTCATGTTCTTACACTTCCAAGACAAATGCTTAACTAAGTAAGCCAACTCCTGAGCCACAAACTTCTGTGTTTGAATAAGGGTACCAGTGACACTGGATTAGGCCTTACATGACTATTCACTGCAACAACTCTATTTCCAAACCCATTTCCCATGGAAGGACTGGGGGTAGGATTCTAAGGGGTGAATTCTCAAAGGACACAATCCAACCAACTTAGAAGGTCCCAAGCCATCTCAGCTTTCTGTAAAGCTAGATATTTAGTGTTAATATTTGTTAATTTGATCTGGCTTCCTTCTGCTAGACTACAGTTTTGTCAGGTTGTCAGGTAATGATGTCTTGTATAATAACTTACATAAGATGTTTAACGAAAGCAATTACTGAGGCATTTCTTTAGTTAAACGCTGTATAATTGTCTTCCCACGATGTGGCAATATAGCCAACGAAGGTCAAATCATTATCAATGAACACAGCTCTCTAATTCAGGGAGCTGCAACACTTAAGTACTGTCAGAGTAAGTCAAGGTGCTCTGTTAGATTTTTGCATTACAATATATTTTGTGGGCTCTGATTAGCGCTGATAAATAATACATGCATTGTGTATTGATTTCCATTGGGTGAAGTGGCTCTGCATGCCGCCAAGCTTGTGTTGGAAGAGAGCGTTGGTAATGACTGTGCTCTGGGGAGCGCGATGCATGATTTAGGATTAACTGGGCACCACCCTCCCCATCCTGCTTTGTTTTCCTTTGCTGTCATAAACATCATGGCCAAAAGCGACTCTGGAGAAGAAAGGGTTTATGGCACTTTACAGTTTACAATCCATCACTGAAGGAAGTTGGGGCAGGGACCTGGAGGTAGGATTTATTGTAAAGGCCATGCAGGAATGCTACTTACTGGCTTGTTCCTTATGACTTGCTCAGCCTGCTTTCTTATACAATCCAGGACACCTGCTCAGCAAAAGCACTGCCCACAGTGGGCTGGGCTCTCCCACATCAATCAACCAAGAAACTGTCCCACAGACTTACCTACAGGCCAATCTAATGGAAGCCTTCTCTCCATCATGGCTCCCTCTTTCCAGATGAGCCTGGCTATGTCAAGTTGACAAAATGCTAACCAGCTCACTCCCTCCCTCGGGTGCCTATGTTTCTATCATTCTTTGCTTTTCCTTAGATGCAGTCATCTATTTGAAGAATGCACTCAGGAAACTAATGTGTGTAAAGCATAATGTTAAACTAAGTACTAGAATTACAGAGCCCTGTTGTTAAGGATCTCACAGTTCGGTAAGAAGAAGCAGTGTGTCTCAGTTGGTCTCAGCTGTTGTAACAAAACCACCATTGCTTATAAGCAAGAGAAATGCATTTTCCTAGTTTTTGATACTGGGGAGTTCAAGATGGAGATGAGGCAAAGCTGAAGGCTTAATGAAGACTCTCCTCTCCCTGCCTGAGTGGATATCTCTGTGTCAAGCAGAAGGGGATCAGGGATTTCTCCTGGGCTTTCCATTCATAAGAATACTTGTCATGACATCATGATTTCATCAAGTTCCATAGGCCCTCCCTCACCTCCTATTATCACCTTGAAGGATCGGATTTCAGCCTGTAGAAAGGTCATAAAGCATCATCATCAATAACTAATCATGAAGTCTACTTGCTTCTGATCAAGATGTAGTAACAAAACTAAGATGCACATACCTTGAATCTTAAGATAGCAGATATGTGTCACCAAATGGTAGTGATTCCTGAGACACAATAAAAGAGGAAGAGGGACCAAGCAACCCTCCCAGTTTGCTCCTGAAAAGTGTCAAGGCCACAGAGAAGAAACATCATCTGAGCCCAGTGGACTCTGAGTTTAGGAGCTGGAGTGCAGAGTTCTAGGAGACCATGTTAAAAAATATTAGACTTTAGGAGGAAGAAGAAGGGCCTAGGAGAGCTGAGAGAGATCCTTCCCACCTGCCACAGAGCACAGATAGGCATGTACAGGCAAGGAAGCTGTTCGAGGTCAAGAGAGGAACCCACTGAGAAAATTAGAAGAAACTGTACTCAGAGCACATGTAAAGCTGAGGATAGGCTGTTTCTTCCTGGAGGGAGTGGAAAATGTCCTAATTCATGGAGTGCTGGATGGTGAGGAAAAGGCTGTAACTAAAAGGCTTTCCTGCTTAGCAGGCTCATCAAATTCTCTTAACACAAATGTGTCTAGAAACAAAGCCCAATGTGAGTTATGGAAATATAGAAATACCTATACTCAGTAAGGCTAAACTCTCAACTCCTAGCATACAACCAAAATAGTGTCAGGCATACACAGAATCCAGACAGCCATGCTGAGAAAAGCATACATCACAACCTACGGAGGTATCAGGAATCTAAAATCTGGCAGTGTGTGGCCCCACCCATGTTCATACACTGAAACTTATTTCCTAGTAGGATGGTTTTCTGCAGGTTTCACAGTACTCTGCAGGTTACATGGGATGACCCAGGTTGCACTGAAGCATGGAGGTGACATGGTAGCAGCAGACTGATCTTAAGGAGGGCAGGCGCTGCTGCATACAGCTAAGCAGCAGCACACCGCCGTTCTTGGAGATCAGTACGACTCCTCGCAATCACTTTTGCTGCTGAGTCCTTGTTTCAACTGACCTAACCTCCCCGCTATTCAGCATGCAAAACTTAAAAACCGACACAACTCCTACCCAGGGAATTCAAGTGAACCCTGAGGCACCATTCCACTGTGAGGAATCTCTAAAAGTCAGCCCTCACACTGCAACTGTTCGCAAAGAAAAACTGGCCAATATTCACAATTCCTGGAACATATGGTGAGGCAGAGCACATTTTAAATACCAAGAACACTCGCTCAAGACCTTCCCAAATGCTTTAGAAATTGTATTTGGGGTTTGGACACACATCCAAAGCACGTACTTACCTGACAGGCCGAGGCCTGCCTAAGGTCCCGCAGTTCATGGGTTCTTCACGGTTTAAGAGTGAATGTACATATTAATCAGATGCTGCATCTACTTTTGCTGCAAACCCAGGAAGGGCATCAATAAAAAAATGCGGGATCTCACTAAAGGAACTTTGACATACTTCTCTGAACACAAGTTACCCCTTTTTATTTGTTCAGTATGAAAAACAAACAGCAGACATATGGAAAGAGAAGAGCCGGCTCTGGAAAGTTTGGAAAATATTTTGTACGGGTTTAGTTTTAGTTACACAGGACTTCATGTTTTGAAGAGTTTAGTGCAAATCTTTCTTTGCTCCCGGGGGATTTCCTGATATGAGAAGCTGACTTGTGCCGGTCCCTGAGCAAACACAGCTTTGGGAAGAAAGCAGTACTGTGGATTACAGGCATATTTTGCTAACCCAAAGCCAAAGGAGAGAGAAAAATTTTATAAAATTATGTCAAACTCTAGGAAAACTCATTTAAAATCCCAACTCTTCCGTTTGCCCAATAGTTTGCCTTGCTTTTAACAGACCTGTTCTATTCAAACTAGAGGCTGAGGACTGGAGAGATGTCAGAGGCAAAAGGGTGGTCCTCAAGAAGCTGAGCTTGATCCCCAACACCCACACTGGGTTAGCTTTAATTCAGGGGAGCAGCTGCCCTCTTCTCTCCTGTGTGGATGCTGAAATCACACACACACACACACACACACACACACACACACACACACACACACACAACTAAAATCTTTAAAACTAGATGTTAAGTAAAAAATGCTGAAGAGAAATGCTTCTTTGAGCTCACTAGAACTAAATCTGTTGATGAGAACTCTTAAGTAACAGGAATTATGAAATGAGATGGTATAAATATGACAGGAATACATTGTTCACTTTACAATAAACCATTTGCACTACTGCGGCTGGTTGTGAATGTATTTACTTCTAATTTTCTGGTTTCTTATTGTTTTTGTCCCTGTTTCTCGTGTGTTTTGTATAATTTCTCTCCCATCACCCTTTGTTTTCACAAAGCCATCCTTCCATGCCCGCAGTATCTACAATTCTACTTTTGAAAGAAATCTACTCTGATTACAGAGCAGGAGAAATACACATTGATGGGGGGAGGAAAATACGCTTTATGCTGGCAGTTGCAAGCACCTGCCAATTCTTTAACTTTAATTTCAAAGAAAATGAAAGAAGATGTTGGTAAGCAAGTACCTTGTGCCTGGGTGTGCTTCTTCATAATTATCTAGGAGTGTGGCTTATTGATAAGCAGCCCTATAGTATTAAACCTATCAACAAAAATATTCATTTCCATGAAAGTATCTAAAAGGAGGTGATCTTGTCCTCCATATGAAATTAAATTATACTGTTACATGTGAATAAACACAGGCTCACACATATGCATGCTTTTTATTTTCTCATTTTAAATGTTGACTTGTAAAATTCTTTTTTAAAACAGTAAATATAATAGCATATTTTCTCTTTAGAAGAGTGTTGACTCTGTTAAATATGAGCTCTCTTGTGGATTATAAGCTTTGGGAAATACAAATAAAAGAGACCAGTGTCCCTGACATCTCATGGACACCCAACACTTGTTTCTATAATAGTAAACACAAAACACATTCTAATTAAGAGCCGCAATCCTGTTATTTGAAGGATTTTTCAGATCGACTGTAGCGAATGCACCACAAGCTCAGAGAACAAAGATTTACAGTGGAGTGAATCTACTCTACAAGGAAAGGGAGGTATCACCACATAGAAATCTGGGTGTGTGCATAATTGAAAGAGATATGGAACTGAAAATGGGGAGGGAGGGAACAAGTGATTCCTGGAATTGATGCCCATTGAATCTCTGCCCATTTCTAAAAAAGAACTTCAGGGGAAAAAAAATCCTGGCAAAATACTGGTTTCCATTACTTTTCATTTCCCCTTGCCAGGATGAGAACCAGATGTTCTGTGATATCGCAGTCTGTCCTACTGGCATTTTTGGTTGTATTAACTTCAGCAACTACTGGAAATTTTATGTGAGAAGATTCACAGGTAAGTATGATCCAAATTTCCTGAGACATCAGGGGCTTTTATGGGGTTGGAGAAGAACAGTAAACGTGCCCAAACATCTTGCCTTCTTTCTGTGATGTGCTCCCATTCAGATGGGACCCATATGCTCCTGTAACTCAGATCATTACACACGAAACAATGCAACTGAAGAAAGCAGAAAATCACCACCTTCAAAAAACCAATTTGTACTGTTAATAAAATTGAGTCAGGGCTTAAGGTGCATGGTGGGGATACAGATCTGACATATGGCTATCAAAATAACCTACACGTGTGAATAGAAATTAGGATGATGGGGCTGGAAAGACAGCTCCCTGGTCAAGGGTACCCACTGTTCTACAGAGGATACAAATTCCACCTCCAGCACCCACATCAGGTGGTTCACAGTTTCCTTTAACGCTAGCTCCAGAGGGTCTGACACCCTCTCCTGGTGTGCTTGCTTGGAACCTAGGAAACAGCTAGGTTTCTGATTCAGACTTAAGTACCATTAGTGTAGCCTGGTAGCTCCCCACGATGACTCAAGGGACTACACCTTCTGAAGGATCATTCTGTGTATCAGAGAGGATATTCACTGGCCAGGCTGGAGTCATCCATCCACAGTGTCAGATTCTACAAGAAACATAAAGCAGTAGCATCACTTGATCATAGGGATCCCAGAGCCCAGCTATGTGCTATCCCACCTAAGCCCAGAGTCCAACAGAAGGCTCAAGGGGACTACTAGTAAGTTTTCAGGTTGATATGGCATGTGAGGTATCCAAGTAATTAATTAGAGGAAACTACATAACTGTAAATACACTTATTATCTGGGTTGTTTTCCCCAATCGATACTGATTGTATCATTAATAATTATCTTGGGTCTGGAGCTCTAGCTTAGTTTGTAGTGGCTCAACTGGCATGAACAAAGCACTGGGTTCAGCCCCCAGCACAGCATATACCAGGCTGGTGATGCACACATAGAGTCCCAGCACTGGGGAGCTGAGAGCAGGGGGATCAGAAGTTCATGGGCATTCTGGGACACAGGAGACCCTGTCTCTCTAACCCTCATATTACATAAGGGAAGTCTTAGGTTGGCAAATACCAACCACTAAGCCTAAGTCTGGGGTTTGGATGTTTCACAGCAATTTAACCCAGACGTGTCTTTCAAGTGCTCTGTTTGTTAAGTCAGACAGCCAGGATCCTGAAACCTACAGCTTTGATAAGCACACCGAGGAATGCTGACCCCATTCAAGTATCCGTATTGACTGAGCAATAGCTCATCCTCACTCTCCTGATTGCTAGAAATGCAGAAAAGAAAAACACAGACTTTCTGTTGTTTTAGAGTTTTGTATTCAAGGAGCATTCTCTTCTCCTTTAGGACTTTTAAAACCCCCGCCACCACACCCCCACACACTTTTTCACTTAAAGTCTCATATTTGTAGAAATGAAGAATTAAGAAGAGTAATGTCACACTAAAGACTGTGACGGGTAGACCAATTCAAATTGGCAAAAATCATACTTAATGACTGGGCGTTATTCTGATTTGAATCTGAAGTGCCCCTGTAAGACGAATTGCTAAATAGTCTTATTAATAAAAACCCAGGGCCAGATATTGGGGTGAAAAACTGAGAGATCAGAGAAATAGGACAAGCCACAGGCAACCTCACCTCCCTGACACCTCAGTCTCCAAAGAAACCTACTTCCTGTCTACCCACGCCTATATGCCTTTCTGTTCTGCCATCTTATTTCCTCTTGCTGCCCAGCTATATCACTTCCTGTCTGTCTGTACAGACCTCCAGACCTTTATGTTTAACTAGTGTTGGAATTAAAGGCATGTGCCACCATGCCTGGCTCTGGTCCCAGTGTAGCCTTGAACTCACAGGGATCCAGACAGATCTCTGTCTCCCGAGTGATAGGATTAAACGTGTGTGCTACCCATTGCCTGACCTCTATGTTTATTATAGTGGCTGGCTTTTTCCTCTGATCCTCAGATAAACTTTATTGGGGTGTACAAATAAAACATCATCACATGCCTCCCCCCCCCCCCCCCCCCGCGCGCCAAGATCATGATCTAAATGCTTGGTCCTTAGCTGACGTGCTATTTGGACAGTCTGTGGGGTAGCTCTGGTTTAGCACGTCACTCAGGGCAGGATTCCACAGATTATGGCCTGGTCCCTGCTTCGTGCCTACCCTCTGCTTCACTGATGTGAACAGACTCTACCCCATACATTCTCTCTGCCATGAGCTGAGCACCATGTGTTCCGCAAGATGATGAACTGAAACCCGCCAAAAACTGGATCCCGAATGCATCCTTCCTCCCTCAACCTCCTACCAAGCATGGCACTCACAGGAGCAAAAGCACAGCAAATGGACATGGCACAGTCATGTGATCTCACAGATTTTCTTTTAATTGCCATTGCTTCTCTATGATAGGGCATTAAAATAGAATTGCATCATGATATTTGCTCTATAAGTGATCATTTACCCCCTAGCATGAAATCAGGTAAAGATTAGCTGAGGACAAAATTATGTGATCAAAGTTTGCTTCTAGTACCCATCCTTTGTCGCCTGTTTTCTATGATTTATTTCTCCAATAGTGACAACACCTCTCTACCCTGGTGATACAGCCCTATTCCTAAATAGCGCTCCACTTTCCTAGCTCTTAATATACTCTCTTTTTAGGAAGATATAAGTTTGTGCTATGGAACACTAAGATGGCTAACATGTAAGGATCCATGCCATTCGAGCCAGGCTACCTGAATTCTCTCTCTGGGATGAACATAAAGGTGGAAGGAAAGAACCAAGTCTACTAAGTTGTCTTATGTCCCTACACACGCATGGTGGCACTCCTGTGTCCCCACATACATAGCATGCACACACATGTGCATCACAAGCATGATAATAAATGAAGAGTTTTTTAATACATGGTGAGATTGTGATTTTTAAGTACATTAGACCATGTGCTTGGACTGAAACTAGACTCTTAGGAAGGACAAATCTAGGAAAATTTGAACCCAACTACTACTAATATTGGGCTGTCAATCATTCTGTCATGACAGTTAGAAGAGGAAGGACAGGGCTATTCTTGGGCCTTCTAGCATCTCTCCATCTCTGAGTTTGGGGCCAATACTACTAATGCCATTTCTATATTATAATAATTTTATTGCTTTGATACTATGTTATAAAATACAAATTTGTATTAAATATATTAAGGTATAATTTCTCGCTTTTGACATTGTTTTTGTTAGACTCTTAACTGATATTTTCTCATACCTTTAGAAAGTGTCAACATTATCAAGAAATTTCTGTTACACAACTATTTGTGGCTTATGAACAGGTTTTTTAAAACATCACGATTTGGACATATCTAATTAATCTCAACTATAGATTTTGTGAACATCTTCACCAATTCCAATTTAAAAACCTAGAGTTGGGGGCTGATGAGATGGGCCAGAGGGTGAAGGCACTTGCTGCCAAGCCTGATGACCTAGCTTTGATCCTCAGGACCAAAGGTAGAAGGAGAGAGCACAATCCCCCAGGATGTCGTCTAATCTCCACACAAATGCCATGGGACATATGCGTCCACCCTTAGCTCAGACAAATAAATGTAGAAAAAAAATAGAGACCTATACAGGGAACTAAAGACTGAAAACTCAAGAATGCTGATAACAAATAAGGAAAGATAAACACGTATCAGAATGCTGGAGAAAAGTCATCAACTGTACAGCACATGAAATCCAAGTTGGGGACACCCATATCCAGGGTTTGCGGTCAAATAGGTGCTTCTGGGGGAAATAAAGGTGCTTTGTGTTTCACTGACTCAGACACTGGCAGCCCATGCCAACTAAACCCTGCATAAGGTTCTGCCTCAGGGGATGACCAAGGACTGCTCCTACCTGGCTTTTTCCATCTTCGTTATTCACATCCTCTCATATTAACAAATTGCCAAAACCACAGAACAGTAAATTAAAAATAATCATGCTTTGCAGCCTGATACGCAGTTGCTACAAGCAAAGTGTGCTAAGTCAAATAAAATTTAAAAGGAACCCAGAGCTGTGCCAGGTCTGCAGAGTAGCATTTTATGTGTCCCACTTATGATTAAACAATATATTCACGTCTGCCAAAATATATATATTATGTGAGATCTAAGCAAGTCAACTGGAATCTCAGCTAAGAAAAGTGAAAGGGCAACCCAGACTCTCAAGTTCATTATTAAGTATGAAGGATGTAAATACCCTGCCTAATTTGGGTAAAGTCAGAATGTGTGTGTGTGTGTGTGTGTGTGTGTGTGTGTGTGTGTGTGTGTGTGTGAATAATGGCAGTGTTTACAAAAACAGTGGACAAAGAAGCTCTATAAAGAAACTTGTAAGAACAGAGCTACCTTGGTCATCAGGTAATAAATTAGCACACTGGATAAAAATGAAGGAAAGACATTGTAACTGAAAAACTGAAATAGGCAATGCACTAGCTTACAGACGCATAGAAATGGGGAAGACAATCAACATGTGAGAACTAGCAGTCACACAAGGCAGAATAACAGTGGAAAATTCACACTTGGTGAACACAGTTGAAAATGACTTCAGCTTTCAGTGTGAAAGAATACAGGTGTTACAAGAGTGCACTGAGAACATGAGAGATTTGGATCCTGGCGAACACAGGTTAAAGTTTAAGCAAAAGAAAGACACCTGAATAAGCAGTAGGGAGACAAGAATCTTTGGTCATGGTCAGAGACACAAGTGAAGAAAACCCTGGACTAAAGGTGACTGTCGTTAGCAAATGCAGTTTTCTCACATTTGTATTGAAACACTGGGAGAAGCCATCATTAAACATTCCCAGAAGAAATAATGTAAAGTCAAAGTTATAAAGATCCCTTCAGCTATGTGTGTTTACCTCAATGTGGGGCTTTTCCTTCATGAATCTATGTGTGTGGTCTAGATCAAGAGAGCTGAGTGGAGATTCCCATGTAACCTAACAGAAATTTTCTGTCTTACAAGAAAAAAATTCCTAAATATGTGAGACAAAAGTGTAATGCTTTCTATGCAATCTTGTTAAAGACTTAAACAATTCATAAATAAGATTTTAAAAATGATAAATTTTAGAGCACACACTGGACAATTAAGTAAGCTAAACACAGATTCATTTTAAATAATGAATACATAAACTTAACAGTCAATGTTACATATCAAAATTAATCTGAAAGGAATATAACATAGAAATGTTCATGAATAACAGTCCCTGGATCTTGACACAAACATGCCTGAAAACATGCTTCTAGGCTGTTTCCGTTGCATGGGGTAGTGTTGTAGTGTGATGGTTTGACAGAATCTAGCACTACAAAGAGGACCAGCCCCTGGTCTTGAGTAGGTTATGTAGATGCACCTTAACTGAGGGCAGTAACGCCGGGCGGTCGTGGTGCACGCCTTTAATCCCAGCACTCGGGAGGCAGAGCCAGGCGGATCTCTGTGAGTTCGAGGCCAGCCTGGGCTACCAAGTGAGTTCCAGGAGAGGCGCAAAGCTACACAGAGAAACCCTGTCTCGAAAAAAAAAAAAAAAAAAAAAAAACCTGAGGGCATTACCATTTCATGGCTGGAGTCCTAGGGGAGGAAAACAGAAAGCTAGTTGAGCATGGGCATCCATCTCTCTCTGCTTCCCGACTGTGTAGGCAACATGCCCAGCGGCCTCCCACTCCTCCTGCTTGCTATACTTGTCCTAGAAGACTTTACCTTGAACTGTGTACAAGGACAAATCCCATCTGCCTAAGCTGGTTCTGTTGTATGTTTTGTTGCAACATCAAGACAAGTAACTGACACATGAACCTTAAATAAAGAGAAATCGAAAGTCATGCCTTTACTTTATACTTGGCCAAATGGAGAATTATAGTTAATATTTTCTGATACATATTAGGTAAACAGCAGTAATAATATAGAAGTTGGGCTGGAGAGATAGCTCAGAGGTTAAAAGCACTGGCTGCTCTTCCAGAGGTCCTGAGTTCAATTCCCAGTAACCACATAGTGGCTCACAACCATTGACAATAACATCTGATGCCCTTTTCTGGCATGCAGGCATACATGTAGAAAGAACACTGTATATACAATAAATAAATAAATATTTTAAAAATATAGAAGTTATACCTATTTAAATTATGGATGTTTGCAAATAAATGCAGAGAAACTTAGGTAACAAGATAGAAGTTATGGATAAATGAAATCAAAAGTAAATAAGGTACTAGTATTAGTAATAATAACTGGGACTATGTGTCTTTTGAAAGAGGAGGCTCGGAGGCTGTGGATTTGATACCTATAATGGCATTGATCAGTTGAAATAAAGTTAAATCTTCACACAAATACAAAGCAAAAGGAATGATAGAGGATGTTTACAAGAAAGTCTTGAAACTTCTAAAATTATAAATAAACCCAGAGAAGAAACAAACAACCCCAGGTATATAAAAGGAAGCAACAAACTGTGCAAACAGATTTCACTTGAAAGCTCTACCACAGGAAGACTGCAACAGATAACGTGTCAGAGCTCTTAAATTTCATTCATATATGTTATAAAATTAACATTCAAAATTTTCTGAAGCTTAAAATATCCCTAATTAATAAACATTCTAAAATAGTCTAAAAGTATTTGTAAAAAAAAGTTGCCTAATGAAGCAAGATTTATTTTTCCCTAATAATGAAGTCTACTATAATCATATTGAAAATAGAGTGAGACACAGGACACAGGTGAGTAGACGTTAGCATAAATCACATAAAAATTACAAGGATATCATATAGAAAGTAGAGGCAAAATACATTTTACCCAGCAAATAATACATGGATGATTCGACAAATGAATCTAATTAGTTAAGTATTCGAGCAAAACATATATTAGACTCATGTCAGAAACTCAAACAAACTCCAGGTTAATTACAGTTCAATGATGAAATAGAAAACTGTGTTAGGTGAAAAGAGATCTAATTATAGTAAGAGAAAAAAAGCATTAAACAGAAAAACAAATAAAATTAAAAGACCATTTACCAGGGAATGAAAAGAGTACTGTGGGCTCATATATCGAATATGGGAACATATTCATTTTAAATTCTGGTTATCTAGCTCCAGTCCCCCCAAAAGGACATCTGTTTAGTGCACTGCTCACAGAACACTATGTTCTGTGTCTCCAGTGGCACACACTGGCATGCCAGGCATTTACTAGGCACTCTGATACCCCAGTTCCTACCATCTATTTTAAATCATTTTGTTTGTGCGGAATCCCTTTCCTCCTGCATGAAGGTTCTGTCTGACACCAGTGGAAACAAACTACAAAAAATAAATAAATAAATAAAAACAGAAATACAACAAAGGTTTTCCTCACAGCTGCGTCAGCCAGATGGCGGGTTTCAGCTTCTGGAGACATATTAGAAAAACCTGCTAACTTACAAAATCTAGTTCAGGCGAATGTGTCCCTGGGTCCCTTGCAAGACACAGGGCTTCTGGGTCTGAGGCATTTCTATACAGATTACTATGTTTGCACCAATCACCTGTCCTGAACTCACAGGTCCTGTATGGCACCCTCGACGTCACCTTGACCTCAGGTGACACCATGGTCTGAGCACACTGACTGCGCCCTGACTTGCCCTTTCCCATGCTCTGGCTCCATGCATCCCCCAGGGCCTTTTCAGGGCATCAACACCATCTGCAGTAGCCTGTATCCTTGGTGAAATGAAGTTTCTGAAAGTATACAGAGACCAATAGAAGCATCTTAAGTCCTGATATCGCTGCAGGCAGTCAAGGTTAGGAAAGGGTTTGAAAACAGTGGCCCCTCTCTTCTGGACACTAATTGCTGGACTTTTTCCCACAGGTGTGCCAAGAACTAGAATATAAGCATTGGGTTATAGCATATTTATCAACATAGTGTTCATCTTTAGTATAAATAGCGAACAATTCCTGGGAGAGGAGAGTCTTCGATAGATTTGCCTATAAATTGTGCAGGAGACCCCAGGGGTATAGTTTTCATGAGCCAGCCATACTGGGGTGGGTTTTGCAGTCATGTAGCTGTCTTTTAGGCACCCATGCAATTGTGAATAACCCCTCATTTATTCTCCTAGAAGTAACCCCCATGTACTTGGTGGTTTTCCAAGCTTGTCTTAGATGAAATCATATCTGAGGACTGTTACTGCCTTCTTTTTTTTTTTTTTTTTTTTTTTTTTTTTTTTTTTTTTCCCGAGACAGGGTTTTTCTATGCAGCTTTGCGCCTTTCCCGGAACTCACTCTGTAGACCAGGCTGGCCTCGAACTCACAGAGATCCGCCTGCCTCTGCCTCCTGAGTGCTGGGATTAAAGGCATGAGCCACCACCGCCCAGATGTTACTGCCATTTTTATCTGGGGTGAATAGGTGTTTCTTATGCATGTCTCCAGAAACAAACAATACAAGAGTTTGAAGCAAGAAGATTGTGAGTTCAAAGCCAGCCTGGGCTATGTATCAAGACCCTGCCATGAACCCCTTCCCAAAACAGTGAGCTAAATAAATCTTTTATCTGAATAAAGGTAAGATGGCTGCTCAGTGGGTAAAAGCACTTGCCATAGAAGTCTGATAACCCATGCACCATCACTGGGATCCACACCAAGGTAGAGAAAGGACTACACAGAGTTATTCTGTGAACTCTCTATCTGTGTTCCATGGCATGTGTGTGTGAACACACACACATATGTGTGTGCCTGCATGTGCACACATAATACACACACACACACAATAATAATTATAAATAAATAAATACATGAAAATAAAAAAGAAGTTGCCTTGCTCATGTCTTTGTAGAGATAGAAAGCTAACGTACCATCCCACTGCCACTTTCTATCAAAGGTGTCCATGCTCCTTCATGGTGGCTATTTCATCCACACCATCACATCATCTTCACTTTTTGTTCTTCATTTTCCCACAACAGGTTTTCCTTGACAGAGACACTGCTGCAGCAGAGTGCCAAGCGTGTAGTATGTCCTCAGGAAACATGAGTTCAGTGACTGAACTCAAAGCCTTGCCACATGACAATACCAACTCCACAGACTTCACATGATAGTTGTAAGATGTGAATGGGAAGGAGGAACCAGAATGGAGGGTCTTCTCTGGGTGAAGGGAGATCTGAAACACTATCTATGCATGACCTTAGTTAACTTCATCCTACAACGGTCTTTGTATCTGTTAACCCAAGTGTACATGGCCCATTTCCATATAAAATATAACATCAATCAGTGTGTTGTCTTGTTCACTTTCATACAAGCAGCCAAGCCTGGGTTTGACTATAGAGCCCATGCTCTTTGCTTTAACTGTTGTCTATAGTCACCATGGACATGTCATAAATTAGTTGTTTCTCCTATGCTTTTGGTATACTTGTAATATTTTGAGATGGACAAATTATCCTCTTCAAGTTATAAAGTTCTTAAACTATTCTTTTTATTTCTCATTTTTTAAATTCTAAAGTCCTAGCAACTTCTCTAGTGTAGAGAAAATCATCTATTAAAGGGAAATTCTGAAACATTCTATGACCTTACATGAGGTGAAGGCTGAACTTCCTAGTTAGCTTTCTGGACAAAGTATTTTGCACTAATTTCTCAGTCTATGGTTGCCTAAGGGTAATGTTCCTATTAAGAAATTGACTGAATACCAAAGATAGATGTATTTTAGTACTGTGTTTATTGTGCTTCTCAGCTCTGGAAATTAAAAAATACAAGTGAAATCACTTAAAAAAAAAACCACACCTACCTCGAGAGCAATGATGCCTTACAGAAATGCAAGCAATATCCACTCAGAAAGAGGCTCAGGAAAGATACACAGTGTGTGGTCAAAAAAGAATGATCTGCAGAGTTCTCAAGAGCGTTGGGTGGATTTTCTCAAACTTAGGGACCACATGCTGGTGTCTAGTGGACAAGAGCCCGAGACTGTGCCTGGCAGTATGGCAGCCAATAGTTAGCCACGGCCTGTCATTCTGAGGCCCTGGTTTGGAAGCAGGTTTTAGCTTAACAATCCCACTGTGACCTGCAGCTATTTATCATTAGGCAAGCTGCAATCTCAAAGCATCAACTTCTCCTAATAGCATACTGGATATTATTAAAACTCATGCCAAAAGCTTCTCATATGTTTTCAGTGTTGGAGAGAGAAATGAAAAGTCTGTGCAGTAACTCCAAAACTACAATATATTACTTAAAAGAAAAAACCCTCAGAATGTGTCTCTGCTTGCCCATCCTGAATACCCCCATTGTCCGGAACTCAATGTGGGTGATCACAGGGCTCTACACTGCCTGATATGCCTGATGCACACTTCCCATGGAGACACATCAAGAGCATTAAACCTACAAAACCAGGAGAAAAAGAGCAAGTACAACTGACTGAACAATTTCTACCTATAAAGGGTAGTATGGACTGAATTTAACTTTCAGAAATATACTAATACCACAATTCAAGTGCTGTGGGATGTATGGCAAATGTGTTGCTTATTAATCAATAAAACACTGATTGGCCGTTGGCTAGGCAGGAAGTATAGGCAGGGCAAGGAGGAGAATAAAGCTGGGAAGTGGAAGGCTGAGTGAGAGAGACACTGCCAGCCGCCACCATGACAAACAGCATGTGAAGATGCCGGTAAGCCACGAGCCATGTGGCAAGGTATAGATTAAAGGAAATGGATTAATTTAAGCTATAAGAACAGTTAGCAAGAAGCCTGCCACGGCCATACAGTTTGAAAGCAACATAAGTCTCTGTGTTTACTTGGTCGGGTCTGAGAGGCTGTGGGACTGGCAGGTGAAAGAGATTTGCCCTGACTGTGGGCCAGGCAGGAAAACTCCAGCTACATTCAAGTGTTATTATTTAATTAACTTTTAACAATTTTTTATACTCTGTGTGTGTGTGTGTGTGTGTGTGTGTGTGTGTGTATGTGTGTGTGTACATGTGTCACAGCACATACATGGAAGTCAGAGGACAATTTAAGGGGCAAGCTTCTCTCCTACCACCATGTGGGTTTGGGGGACCAAATTCAAGTGGCCAGGCTTGGTAATAAGCACCCTTACCCCCTGAGCCATCTTTGCTGGCCATATGATAGTTCACGCATGACTAAAATATTCTCTGCTCACTCTCCCCACTCCCCTTTCTTACCCCCCTCCTCCCCTGTTAGCAGCCACCCACCTCTAACAGTGCCTTTTCCAGGTTCATGACCTTTGGCTTGGTTTCCTGAGACTTAGTTTGACCAAGGTCATCGGCAGAACTCTGGATTTAAATTGTCCTTTGGAGTCTGGTGCTCCAACTGAAGGATGCATCAAAACCATTACACTTACAAGAATAATATGAGAAAATAAACATACAATTTATATATTAAATAATTAACAAGTGTATATAATTTATACCTTTAAAATAAGAATAACTTATGAACTTATTATAGTAAATTCTACAATTTAAGCATTTTTGATAGAACATTCTCCCTTGAATATCTAACCTCAATACTCAATAACAGTCATTGATGATCAGCTTTAAAATTACTGTGATGGAGCCTGGGCTATGGTTTAGTTAAGCCAACTTCTTTATTGGTAGCTAAATGTTCTCAATGAAGGAGGCAGTAAACTCCTTATTCTGCCAAAAAAAAAAAGAAGAAGAAGATGGAAAGAAAGAAAGAAGGAAAGAAGGAAAGAAGGAAAGAAAGAAAGAAAGAAAGAAAGAAAGAAAGAAAGAAAGAAAGAAAGAAAAGAGAAAAATCTCTCCAATATTTTCTGACACCTGGGCTGTCAGAACTCAGCCTTGAAAATAAAAATCAAACTCCAAATCACGTGTTGGTCATGTGATTATGTGTGTCTACATAAAAACAATTCCAAGACTGCTGCTTACTGGTCACACAGGACATCCATCTGACTTCCTCCAAGTCTCAGGGGAAGACTGTCCGGGAGTGGTGGACTGTGTGTAAGAGCCAGAGGAAGGGGAATGATGGGGTAAAACTGTCCCATGGATGGCGGATGGCTTTGTGGTCACCTGCATGAGACCGGGCCTGTCACCATCCCATCATGGATGGCAGACGTCTTTGGGAAGCCCCACTTCTGCCTGAGGAACCATTGGCAGGTATGGCTACCTGAAGAGAACATGCTTTCTTCAGCAGTGCGGCTGTGGATTATCAATATTCTCAACCTGGGGGTGCTGACCCCTTAGGGTTGCATATCAGATATTTACATTATGATTCATAGCAGAAGGAAACTTATAGCAATGAAGTAGAAATGAAAATAATTTTATGGTTGGGGATCACCACAACATGAAGAATTATATTAAAAGGTCACAGCATTAGGAAGACTGAGAACCACTGGCTTAGCTGCCCATGCTCATGAGGAAGGGGGTGGGACTTGTGAAGAAGAGCCTTAAGTGGGAGGAGACAGGGGGATGAAAGAAGATAACTAGAGTCTCTGTGTTAAAAAATGCATTAAGTACAGGGGCAAAATTGCCAGAGTAGACTAAATTTAAAAATAAAGATTGCCATTGATCCACAAGCAGCTCCAAGTCTTTTTACCACCATGCTGACACCACACATCTCCTGAAAGAACTACCTTCCTAGAAATAAGTGTGCAACTGTCAAGTCACAAGAAAAATGCTTTGCTTGATTTCTGGTTCCTAGTTAGTGTCCCATGACATCAGTCCATTCCTGAAGGTGTTGAGAGATGGTATCATGGAGAGTGACATTTGAGCCACTTTGTCATCTGCCCAGCAATCCTAAATAAACACCCCTCATTTGGGCTTACACTAATGTCCCAGCACGTGACTATCATTATTTTAGTTTCCTAAAATCCTTCACTCAAAGCAGCTTGATCCTACAAAACAATGCCAGCTTTTGCCTCTTTAAATCAGAATTGAAGAATTCTTTTGGTTTTGGACTGACTTCTTTGTGTGTTTTTATTTTTACTTGGTTTGTTTGTTGGTTGGTTTTGTTTCTGAGACTGTCTCCTGCAGCCCAGCCCGGCCTGGAACTCCTTGATCCTCCTACCCCACTTTCCAATGGCCACAGCTGGTTTATTTCTTTGGGTTGTTGTTATGTGAGGCAAGTCCCCACTCTGCTGCCCAGACTGGCCTGAACTTGTAGCCGCTTTGTTGACTCTGCTCCCTAAGTGTTTGTGTGTTTTGAAAAATGTAAGTGATGCTGAGGCTCGAGTGGCTCTATGTTTATGCAGCTCTGCAAATAACTTGCAAGATTTGAACCCCTCCCTGTCGATGATGGGCAAACGGTTAAATCAAACCTATGAACATCTGCACTTCAAAGAGAAATGGGGACAGGTTCTCTTGTTTCCACAGCAAGTACTTTATCAACTGATACTTCTCTCCAGTCCATGTTCTATTCTTTTTAGTTTTGTTTTTGTTTTGTTTTTGAGACAAGGTCTCATGTAGCCTGAACTGACTTCCAGCTGCCATGTAGTCAAGGATAATTTTGAACTCTTGATCTCCCTGCCTCTACTTATAAATGTTGGGATGATAAGCATGCATTATTACACTTAGCCTCTCTTTTTTTCTTTTAAAAAGGAACTATCAAATTTCAATCCACATTTGTCCTGGTTAGTTTTTCACTTGACCCAGTCTAGATTCACCTGAGAAGGAAGTTTTAACTGATCCCAGGTCATACTGGCCAGTGGGCCTGTGTTTGAGGTATTGTCATGATTATTAATTTATATAAGAGAACTCAGCCCACTACAGGTGACACCATTCCCTATGCTGGTAGTCCTGGGCTACATAAGAAAGCTAGGGAAGCATAAGCCTGTGATCAAGCCAGCAAGCAGCATTTCTTCATGGTTCCTGACTCTAGCTCCTTGAGCTCCTGCCCTCACCTCCTTTGGTGACAGACTGTGACCAGCACACTGAAATAAACCCTGTCCTCCCCTAAACTTCTTCCACTCACGCTGTTTGTCTCAGCACGAGAAAGAAAACTAGAGCACTATTCAAACGTTCTTCCAGTTTCTAAGGGCACACAGAGGATTCTGCTGACCTAGACTATTCAGATTAGAATATGGAGCGAGGTAATCACATGGGGAGTTTGGCCTGGATAGGATGAGTTCTTCTCGAGAACTCCATCATGGGTAACACAGCAGTGCTCAGTGAGTGTGACTGCAAATTCAGATCCAGACACGACGATGATGACCGGAAGAGCAGAGCACACCTAACCTGCTAACGACGGCCTTGACAAATGCGGTGTGAGCACTGTGCCATGGCCACCGTCCCTCTCTTTATTTGCATTATCCATCAGATGGCCCAGGAGGGAATGCCGAAGAACCACGGCACTCTCTGGAATCAGCCCACCACTAATGAGGCATAACAAATTTAGCCCGTATCGCGTATAATCTTGATCTCTCATTGACACTATTACCCCTATTGATTACACACTGCCATTTGTTATCTGCCTAATGCAGATGACGCCGGAGGGTGGACCTCACTTACCTTTCCATGGTTAAACATTTAACAAATTGCCATCCTCCAAGACAAAAACCTCGAGCTCTGCTCTGTGAGTTTATTGCCCTGCCTCTCAGCAGGGCTGCCTGGCAGTTTTTGCAGAAGGCCAGCCAGATTCTGTCTTTCTCACAGACTCACTTTCCTCCTGGGATTGAGAGTCTAATATATTCCTGTAACATACCAACTGAACCCAAGATAAACAAGTGCTGGGAGAAACATGGCCCTAGTATGTGCCTCTCCTCAGTTCGACCATTTAGAAGTCAGATGTCTGCAATGATCCTTGTCTGAAGGAAAGGCTGAGCCTTGGCCAGGGGAAGAGGGTTGTGGTGAGGCCATGCATGGATGAGCCATTAGAGATTAAACTAATGACGGTTGTTTTAGAGGATCTACCCATGTGACCACTGTGGAAGAGGTCTTAGAAGGTAAATTCATCTCCCTTCCAGAGACTGCTTAGGAGTAGCCAATGCTTAGCTCGATTTTACACACGGAAGCATTTTCTAGTCCGTGTGGTCATCACAGTACAGCAATGTACATATGCAGGTTTTTAGCTCTAAAACTCTGTAAAAGAAAATAGCTGTAAGTGTATGTACAAATGCACATGAGAAAAACAAAGCACACATAAAATAGATTCCTGCCGCTCTTATTCTGATGGGATCTTTATAAAGCTCTATGCTGTGGGTGGGGAGATGGCTCAGTGGTTAAGAGTATGTACTGCTCTTTCAGAGGACCAGGGTTCAGTTCCCAGCACCAATACAGTGGCTCACAACTGCCTCTAACTCCAGTTCCAAGGGGCCCAATGCCCTCTTCTGACCTTCTTGCGCATCAGGCATCGTACATGTATATAATGCAGACAAAACATTAAACACTAAATGAATAAATATATGATGTTTAAATGAAACTTGTAAGAAGAAAAAAGAGAAAAGAGATCTGCGGGATAAGATGTTCTGTGTAAGTTCAGACTTAGACATGGCACAGCTGTGACCCTTCTCTTTATTCCCTCCCTTGCCTATAACTTACAATTTACAATTAGTGTTTTAATGAATCTCATCCTGTTTGCTTGATCATATTCCATGAAATGAAATGACAGAAGATACAGTAGTCTAGGGTACTGCAGCCCAGGTGGACTGTTCTGGACTCCAGGAGGATCAGGCACAGGAAGGGCACATACATACACACAGAGAAAACATTCAGACACATGAAAATAAATAAGTGATTTTTTTCTCATTTTTATTTTTATTTTGCAACACAATTCAGTTCTACATATCAGCCACGGATTCCCTTGTTCTCCCCCCTCCCGCCCCCCTCACCTTCCCCCAGTGATTTTTTCAACTGAGAAAAAAAAATGCCTTAGCTAAAAAATATTCTGTGCTTTTCTTTTTCTTGGCGTGTAATCTCCCGATTAGCTTTATAGTGCTGGGATTCAAGGCCAGGGCCTCCCTCTTGCTGGGTAAGCTCTCTAACCAAGCTACACTCCTACCCAACGGGTTTGTTTAGAAGTGATGTCTGCTGCCTCTGAGTGTATTCCTAAGGAGACAGCAGGCTAAGTTAACAGGCTAAACAAACACAAGCAAAGTCTTCAAAGCCCAAACTGTAAAGTAAGGCAAGCCTGACCTTACTTAAGCCTATCATCCACTTCCTGCTTTTTTCAATATCTTTAAAGTGCTATTTCCTTAATTATTTTATAACTGAGACATGTTGGCTAGAAAAAATTCCTCTGGTGGCTACAAATCGACAAACTTGAAGATCTAATCATTTGCTTTGCTATTAAGAGAACATTATATATAATTTAAAATTAAGTTTCATTTTTATTTTAAATTACGTAGATGAGTATGTGGGGGGGGGTACATGTGTCTGTGTCTGTCCATGTCTCCGTATGTATGTCTGTGTATGTGTATGTGTGAGAATATATACACATGAGGGCAGTGCTTATGGGTAGGTATCAGATGTCCCCGAGAATGAGGTTACAGAAGCTGTGAGTCCCCAGATGTGGGTACAGGGAATTGAACTTGGGTCTTCTGCTAGGGCAGTACAGCCATCTCTTCCAGCCAAACCACCCCTCCAGCCACATGATTACATTCTGACTGAGAAGAGACACCTACTCCTCCACTTGGATGTTGTGATAAGCCTTTAGTTAAAAAATAGTTTCAGGTTTAACTTGGAGATTTAAAAATGGATTAACACAGAGTCTGTTAAAGTTGTTTCAATAAGCATGGAATCTTAAAATTTCACATTCCAAATGTTGATCAAAACCCCATTAATTCTTAATTAGAACCAGAAGGCCCCCATGTTTGAAAATAAATGAACGTAACTTTTCATAAAACATGCAGCCATATAATTTGAAATGCACAGCCAACTGTAACTGAATAGAATAATTCTTTTCAAATGAAACTACTTTTTTTAAGGCTAGGCTGCTCTCTGAAAAAACATCTCTTAAATACATAGCTAATGTACTGTTTTGGGAAAATACATTAAGAAAAGAGAGAATAAGAATATTATTTAGCAGTGGATAATTCTTGGGATTTTGTTTTATATTCATGGAAATTGATTCCATGTTAATTTTTTGTGAACTATCAAGTAACCTATTCTGAAGAATTATCTGAAAAACAACTCAGAAATGTACTTACAGAGAGTAAGTATTGCTGAGTATTGCTGAATGCAGAATTGTTTTTAAAGCCTTCAACAGTTTGCATACATCGAAACCAACATTAGCTGTGTTCTACAGAGACATCATGATTTATGTCAGCTCGGCTTCCCCGTGACCATTTGATATGTTCTACTTTATGACTGTTTATAAAAAGGGCTCACTTTAGAACTTTAAAAATACTTTACATTCCTTTGTATTAATTAGGGAGCATGCTGTTTATTCATGTCTGAGAATCCAAGAACAACAGTGGCATTGTTAAAAATAATATCTCAATATATCCAATAGATTTATAAGCCCCAATTCACTTATTTTAAACAGTATGTAGTTAAATAAAATTCTAGTATGCTTATAAAATTGCTTCACTCTTTTGTTCTTTAGGGGAAGAAAATACCAGACTTGGCATCAGAAAGGCAGGGATGTTGAGCAGATCCTATAACTAAGTAATTCTGTGACCCCTTTGTGGACCCTACAGCTGGCCTGAGAACATGCTGGGATCTATGAGATTAGGTTGTGGGGGTCAGGAGGTAGGTAGTAATTGGGACTGTGTCCCTACCCAATAGTGACGTAATTTGGTGTGCTATGTAGGTGTAGCAAACATGAAGCAATTCTAAGCTACTGAGATGCCCCTGAATTGGAGGATGGATCACCAGCATCTTCTCAGAGGGAATCTTTAGTGAAGGGATATTATGTTCTCAGGAACATGGTGCTTGGAGGGACCTTTGCAGATCCTTGGGTCTGATGTGACTCCTGCTCAGGCTGATGAATCATCCTAGTGTGGTATATGGATGAGGCCTGTGTGCCAGGAACTCTAACGTTACACATTCTGTCATGATGATTGCTGAACTTTCTCTCTTCAAAACTGCTGACCTTTTCCTATAATTTCTAGAGCATGTGGGACTCATCCCATTGTTTGCCTAGGTATCTAACTTTTCAGTTGGAATCTGTTGCTCTTGAAGTTTGTTGAAAACAGCAGTTTGCACTGGTGAGCTGGCTCTATGGACACTGGAGTCTGAGAACCTGAGTTTGATACCAGGGACCCACATGGTAGAATGACAGAACCCACCCCCAACTGCCACCGACACACATTCACAAGCTGTCCTGACTTCATCATGCACTCTGCACTGTGTGCATATCCACACATGCTAAATAAGCCAATAAAAATGTAATGAATGGGGGCTGGAGAAATGGCTCAGCAGTTAGGAGCACACCGTTGTTCTTCCGTAATATCTGAGCTCAGTTGCCAGCACAAACATTAAGTTGGTAACCCCAGCTTCAATGCCCTCTTCTGTCCTCTGTTGGCAGGTGCCCATTCATGTAGCTATGCACACACAGAAACACCCATATAGACTCAATTACAGATTTAATAAATCAATAACAGCAGTTGTGCCATCACCTACCCTTGAATCATCTTTTGCTTCCCATAAATCCTAGGTTTGAACTTTGCCCCCTTTACAAAATAAGATGGTTAGAAGTTACAACATCTGGATTACCTTTGAATCCTAACACACTATTGTAGCTAGAGTTTTCCTGCCTGGCCCACAGTCAGGACAAATCTCTCTCACCTGCCAGTCCCACAGCCTCTCAGACCCGACCAAGTAAAAACAGAGACTTATATTGGTTACAAACTGTATGGCCATGGCAGGCTTCTTGTTAACTGTCCTTATAGCTTAAATTAATCTATTTCCATAAATCTATACCTTGCCATGTGGCTCGTGGCTTACTGGCGTCTTCACATGCTGCTTGTCATGGTGGGGGCTAGCAGTGTCTCCCTCAGCCTTCTGGTTCCCAGAATTCTCCTTTCTCCTTGTCCCGCCTATACTTCCTGCCTGGCCACTGGCCAATCAGTGTTTTATTTATACAGAACAATATCCACAGCACACTATTGTTATTCAATCGAAAAAATCCATATTTATAGAAGAATCATCCTAGTCAGGGTTATTATTGCTGTGATGAAATATCATGATAAAAGGGTTAATTTGGCTTATGCTTCCACATCACTGTTCATCATCAAAGGAAGTCAGGACGGGAACTCAAACAGAGCAGGACCCTGGAGGCAGGAGCTGATGCAGGGGCCATGGAGGAGTGCTGCTTACTGTTTGCTCCCCGTGTCTTGATCAGCCTGTTTCTTATCAAACCCAGAACCTCCAGCCCAGGGGTGGCCTCATCCACAATGAGATGGCTTGTGTCAAGTTGACATAAAACTAGTCAGCACAGGAATAATTCACTATAACTATATCTTAACACAGACTTTATGCCATATTTCTCTTGAGGTAGAAACTTCTGGATTGCCACCAATTTATATAAAACTCCATTTCATAGAGTCCCTAAGTGTCAAGTTGAGTTCAGGGAATACCCTTTCCAGATAGATACTGTAATGTCTAGGTTGAAGCTACAGGTGGCTCCTGATTCCCCTCACAATCCAGATTCTACCTAGAGATTTATTCTGGAAAGAATGGTATCAACCTCTAGTCATCCTCCAAAGCAGGAATGTATGCCTATAAAACAGCACAGATTGAAGCACAGCAGCTTTCAGGCCAGTGCACAGAATCTTCTCCATGTCCCTTCTCCCCTCGATGTTTTCCTATGATCTCTGGGTAGAGGAAATATTCTGAGGAAGGAAAAGAACTGCTCTAGTGAACAAAGCCACCGAATGAGGGTGACATGCAGGAAGAACAACAGAGTCTCAGTACAGGAAATCAGCTCCACGAGTAACCTAGGGACCAGGAACAGCATACGGGCAGGAAGACACCAAAGAGGAGGTGGTGTTGCCAGGACCTGTGAATGTGAAGAGGACCTGTGCTCCCCCAGCACGGGACCCTGCAAGAGCGGCTGCTGGGAGCAGCTCGGACAAATTGGAGGAAGAACCTCAGAGCCCATATGGTTATGACCCACTAGCCTTGTCTAGGGGCCACCAGAGGGAGAACCAGAGATATAAAAAGGCAGGAAATGTCTCTGCCAGGAGCTTCTGACTCTCTCTCAGCAAGGCTCAGCCAGCGGAGAACCAGCAGAGAATTTGCTTTCATTCCACCTGAAGTGCCAAGGCTCAGCAAGGTGAGCAGAAGACCCCAAGAAAGTAGGTCAGAAACAATGGCCGTATTTTATTTTTATCTTCTGGTTGTAAGTTGTAGAGTATCTACTTTCTTTTTTTTTTTTTTTTTGGTGTTTGTGCATATGTGTGTGTGTGTGTGTGTGTGTGAGAGAGAGAGAGAGAGAGAGAGAGAGAGAGAGAGAGAGAGAGAGAGAGAGAGAGAGAGAGAGAGAGAGAGATCTTTAAAATAAAATGTTTAGTGAACGTGATTAGGCAAGCAGTCTCTCTGACATGCACATTCTGTCATAATTGACAAGATCAAGGGTCAAATCCAAGGCAGGATTCTCTCTGTAGACTTATTCTGAGTGCCCTGGAAGTCTATAGGAAGTGATGGAGTATGCTTTTAAATTCATCAATTCCACTGCCTGTGAATTATCCAGAGCAGAGTCTGTGATGGGGTGGGGGTGCATAGGAGACAGTACTTGACACTAATAATATTAAAAACTGAACAGCCCAGTGTCTGATTCCTCTGACTATGCACAGTTTGTGTTTAACCAAAGTGTTAGCGATGACCCCAGAGAACTCAGAACTTAAGCTTCAAGGATCTCCACCTCACACTCCTTCTGTATAATAGTTTTGCACCTTTGGAACTGACTTAAACCTTCCTAATATCCTCAAAAGATGTTCATCTAAATACACATAAATCACTGTTGAACAATGTAGAGTGGACTAGGAAAAAAAAGCAGCTGTGAAGTGACCTTAAAATAAGTGGATGAAATAAGTGTACCCCCAAACTCAAGTGTAATGAACATAGTGTTTCCCATTCTAGGAGACACAGGTGGAATGGTTCCCATCTCATGAGGTTGCAATAAACTTTAACTGGGTTTATATATGTGGAATGTTTATGAAGAAGGCTCTAGTCCAGCTTAGAGGCAATGAAGAAATCAATCAGCATGAAGAAAGCTGTTTTCTGGCTCATCTTAACTTTTTGCCCACAGTTGAGCCATAGAAAATCTTGAAGAGACATAATGATTTCGAGTAGAATCTCGGAGACTTTCAGATACCCACCCACCCCTCCCAGTCCCTTCTCCTACTACTAGACTGAAGGTGGCACCCTTTCCACCCCCCCCCCCCCCACTGCTCACTGCTGGGGATGAGCCACGATGCACAGCTGACGTAACCTTTGCCTGACCACAAATGCTATTGCTGACAACACATGAATGAACACAACCATAGAAGATGCTCTGCACTCCTCACCTGCCCCCTTTCCTGACAAAAGTCTTTGACAAACATGTGTGTGAGAGGAAGTTCATTGCACCCACCACATCTCCACCAACACGGGCTGTCTTTGTCCCCACCTCGGACACATCCTATAAACACAATATTTCTAGGCATGATTCCGTAGCTTTTTCTTAAAGTCCCGTGAACTATATCAAGTTTATGTTTATAGTCAAATAACTTGAAATTCAATCAACACCAATGTGGGTGAATACTGGTCGTTAGGTACACGTGCAGATGAGAATCTCTCTGGAGAATTCCATCCTTTTACAGGAATACACTCAATTTAGATCTTTTTCCTCAAAGATTTAACCCCTTCGGTATATTTAACTCACAGGAGAGGTCAAACTTTTATTCCTGCAGGGGAAAACACACTGCCTTGTGTTTGCAGCAATCCTCTCTCCACTCTGTAAAATCTCTTCTGTATTAGATTTCAGATGGACAGACAGACCAATCAGTCTAAATAAAATCATCAGGTGTGTACTTTACTCACAAGAACACAATTTGGAAGATTAACAGCTGTGGGTCCTCATTGGAATGACCCGCCAGGGATCTCTGTTACCCGCTGCTGCTCTGGCTTGGACCACTCTGGCCAGCTCCTCACTTCCTCCTGGGCTGTGGACATCAGCCCACAGACACCTTTTGCACAGACAGGAGACTGGCTTTGGTCTTCATGGTGACTCTGACTCACCCTGACCTTCCAGACTCTTGGCCTGATGATTTGACCTCGAGAACATTCTTGTTCATTCCTTCCTTGAGCAACAGCTTGCCTTCCAGACCCTCAGCTGCTCTGACTCACTGCTAGCTGAGAATTCCCTAGAGCCTGTCCAGGTTTCCAGGCACTGCTGGCCTTTGGTTGATCTGGGATATTTAACCAGCAGCCTCATTATTATGTCAACTCCTGCCTGACCCCAGATTTCTTCAAGGTGTTTCAATGGAGCTTCTGAAATTAGAAATACGGACAGACACACTGAGGCAAGAGACCAGTGCCAGGGGTTGATTGACAGGTTTGTTTGCTGCGCAGCTTCCCTGAACCTGGGATGCATGCCACTTATCACAGTTTGGGTTTTTTTTTTTTTTTTTTTTTTTTTCTGCTTGCAATGATAGTGTTTATGTCTGTATTTTCCCTATTTGGGTTACTTTTCCTGGTCTTTTAAGTCACCTATTCTGGTATTTACTCACCTTTATATTTCATTAATTTGATTATTGATTAATTTTAGCCCTCCCTCCATTCACTTGGTTGCTATTTGTTTCTAATTTCCCTTAGACATTAGCAACAGGTCTTGGAGCTGGCTGGCCAGTCTGTAACTGTTACTTCATTGTTACACATGAACTTAGCATGAGCAGTTTAATTCCCAGGAACTCAATGTTCTCACCTATAGAAAGGAAAAATGGCAAACCACCTCCTTATCCCATCAACCACCACTACAGGGAAATGATGGTTGTGGTTATGCTCGCTGCCAGGATTCAGTATCTCTCAGCATCACGTTACCATACATCTGTTTTACAAACATATTAATATTAATATGTTAATCACCATTAAGTTCATTAATTTTGTTGATATTTAGTAGTTTACATTACATATCTACATGCATTTTGAGATGAGTGTTTTAGGTTTGAGCAGCCTTCCAGTAGATTCCAAGGCCCACACAAAGGGTGCCAAAGCAGGCCTCACAGAAGAACAGAGCAATGGGCTGTGAGGAACTTGCATTCTTAGGTACTCAATAGAACAGCTTTCCTCTGTAGTATTACATGGGGAAGAAACTTCCTTTTTTCCAAGCTATTGAATTGTGCAGTATCAAACCTGCTTTAATCAGCCTCCTAACTCCAATTTTTTGATGTATGAGTGCATTCTTGTTTACTCCGAGAGTGAATGCAGTGTGATCTGGGTGTGGTATTTGGGGGTTGCTTCTCTCTTTGACTTCCATCCCTACGAAGCTGTCACTCTAAAGACATGATTCTACCACCTTTAACAGCAAATGTTCCCAACGGGAAGTGAAATGTTAACCTGATGACTTATTTCCCTTTGAAAGTAACTTCTTCAGTTTTCCAGAAGCTTATAGCATCTTTCTCTTGGTATTTAGACTGGAAGAATGCTATAGGTGAGAATGTCTTCATCTGTTCCCTTGGAAGACAAAAGGCTTTCCCTCAAACCTGCCCTTCCTCTGCTTTGAATAATCTTCTTTTATTATTCTGATTAACTATTGACTCTGCTTTTTCTTTTTTTCCTGAGACAAGGTTTCTTGGTGTAGTCCTGGCTGTCCTGGAACTTGCTCTGTAGACCAGGCTGGCCTCAAACCCAGATATTCTCCCCCCTCTGCCTCCCAAGTGCTGGAATTAAAGGCGTGTGCCACCGCACCTGGCTGACTCTATTTTTTCTTTATTTTTCAGGAATCCAGCCACTTTCTTGTAAGACCTCTTGAAACCATCTTCCAGGTTCCTTGTCTTTTTCTCTAACGATGTTCGACTCTTGCTTTGCTCTGTTTGCAATTGCTGCTGCCATCCATTTCCGTCTCAAAACTGACATCAGCTACTGTTCCGCTCTAGCTAGAATACCACCCTTCTTTTCCACTTTTTCCTGAATTTGATCATTTAAGTTAGTGGGAAACATGTGTTATACATGAGAGATTTCAGCAAAGTTAGAAAAACATTAGAGGAGATAAATTTCATGTTCCGAGAAGAAGTAAACAACATCAAAGATAAGGTTCTGGGATGAGTGGGTCTGGAGTCTGGACAAGGCAAAGCAAAGACGCAGTAAGGTGAAAAGCATGCTATGGAAAGTCTACACGGAAACACAACGAAGACCAACAGTGAGAACAAAAGTGTCCAAAGCACCCCAGACCCGAGGGAAATGTCCAATAGCTTCATTCACACAGAGACGGCCGTGACAAAGGAAAGCACACCTGGGACAGAAAAACACGTGACAAAGTAATGTCCAAGAATGTCTAAAATTGATGAAAGACAATCAGATTCAAGAACCTCAGAGAAAAAAACATGGGAAAGTGTGGAGGAAGACACACATCTGCCAGTCAGATCGCTTAGATTTATTAAAGATTAAAAGGCTAGAATGCAACATAGGAAAACATGTTAATTTGGGGGAAGTCACCATCAAGTCACAACTGAATTATCTTTAAAAAAAAAAAAAAACAGTAAACGGAAAATTGAAAGGGTTCTAGTCAGGTGTGGTGGCGCACGCCTTTAATCCCAGCACTTGGGAGGCAGAGGCAGGTGGATCTCTGTGAGTTCTAGGCCAGCCTGGTCTACAAAGAGAGTTCCAGGACAGCTAGGACTGTTACACAGAGAAACTGTCTTGAAAAAAAAAAAAAAACCAAATAAATAACTAAATAAGTGATTAAAAAAAGAAAAGAAGAGGTTCTAAATGTCTGGACACACACACATGCACACACATACATAAATTCATGCACACACACACCATCAAATAATATGTTACTCAAGATTCTATCCATTAAGATATCTTTAACAATTGGGATATTAAAATAAAGTCAGACAAAAGCTAGCAGAGTATGTCTTTAGAAAAACTACATTATGGTGAATGGTTAAAGAAAGATTGTGTTCAGAAAGAACAAACTATTAGATTAAAAACACAATCCTAAAGAAAGAAATGTCAAAGAACAGAAACATGCAGTAGGTCAGCAAACATAAAATTCATTTTTAGATTATCCCAGCCTATATAGAACCTGCAAATAAGAATATATTACATATTTATAATTAAATCTCCCTTTGAAACTATTGGTTATTTAAAGTAAAAAAATTAAATATGTAAACACATGTTTTATTGTAAACACAGACTAAAATGTATTTCAACAAGAATACAAAGAATTGTAGTGTAATAATTGTATAAATATATGTGTAAGTTCTCATTTATATGGCACAATAAAATACGTGCTACTATGAAAGGAATTTGTTAAACTAGATGTACACACACACACACACACACACACACACACACACACACACACGCACACAGCTGAAGTCAGATGGCGTGGGGTAAGGCTGCATCAAAGACCATGACCCAGATTGCATGCATCTGCCTAGTTGTTGATGCTACATGGGGATTAGGATCTCAGCAGAAATCGTTAAACAGCTACAAATGATTTCTCCAAGTGACCTAGCCAACATGGCATAAGAGATATTGTTTAAGACCAAAAATTTATCTCTGTATGCTGGGATACACCTCTAATCTCAGTGCATGGGAGGCTGAGGCAAGAGGGTGGTAAATAAGAGGCCAGATTTAGTTGCATAGAGATCTGGTCTAGGCTAGACTGCACAGCGAGACCTGACTCAGCAACACAAACCAGAACCACAGGAGAAGAGTTCTAGCACAGGATGGAGTGCATCAGAGTTGTCCGACTTCTTTTCTTCCTGTTTGCTTGTTTTTAATTTTCGAGGCCGAGTCTCACTATATAACTTAGGCTGGTCTCGAACTCTGCCATTGTCTTTTTCTGCTTCAGCCTCCAAAGAGCTGGGATTACAGGTGGTGGCAAGACACCTGGCCAGTCCTTTCTTTGTACCTGGGATGTCCTTATACAAGGTCACCTCTCTCTCTCTCTCTCTCTCTCTCTCTCTCTCTCTCTCTCTCTCTCTCTCTCTCTCTCTCTTGATAAAAGGAATATGAAAAGGTGGAGAGTGTTTTAAGGGACCCTCTAGCCTTCATAAATTTAAAAGATACCAAATAGGAAACAGAAAAAGAGAAAGAGGAATAACATATTCTTGGAAAATCCCCAAGCCTGGGATCCTAAAGCACTAAGGACATACCCAGGGTCTTTGTCCCACTGTAAGGACTTCCTCTGGGTCCTCTTTCCCATCCCTGCTCTGGGTGAGAGAAGACAGCCATATTGGCCCCTCCACATACTGCATCTTCTGAAGTCATGCCTGGGCTTCTCAACCTTTCCTCACCATCTCCATCACCACAGACCTTTGCTGTCTGTGATCACCTTAATTCATTGGGTCTTGGGAAGCTAAGCATCTCCAGTGATGGTGGAGTCTTCTTTCAGGCTGTCTCTAGTCAGGAATATTTAACTTTAGTCTTTTCCAGCAACCATCCAGTGATGGGTCATGGATACAGGAACCAGGCCCCTGTCTTTCCTTACTTTTTGACCATGTTCTACTCAGCAACCATAATTTTCTTAAAGACCAAAGTCCTGATCTGAGCCCTGTGTCATGGCTGGGACTCTGTTTCTGCCAACAGGCTCCATCCTGTGCTCTGCCTACCTGCCAGGGAGCCACAGTTTGTTCACCTCTAGCTTTTCTGTATGCCAACCACCTGCCTGCCTGGACCTCCAGCTTTGACCTACCGCCAAAGCCCCCAGACAGCACCGCTGCCATCTTGTTGGACTTCCCCAGCTGCTGGGAACGTCTCCAAATTTGGTCATCTCCTGCTATTCTAGTTTCTAATTCTGATATGGACCAAAGAGCACTTGACTTTCCCTCTGATTGTCTCAGACTCTTTTCCCTCCAATGACCCAAACCTGCTGAGTTCCACAGACTCAATATAAAAAAAAAAAGAACAATTTTCTATGCTAGCACAGGTCTGATGTAGCCGCTTCAGTTAAAAACTTACAGGGCATGGTAGTTATCTTCACTGTCAGCTCCAGAAATATACTAATGCATGTGTTTGTGAGCGTCTTTCCCAAAATATTAACAGAGGAGAAACCGGCCCTGACTGTAGGCAGCGCCATTCTGTGGCCCAGCATTCATCTCTCTCTACTTCTTGACAATGGGTGGAGTGTGAACAGGGGCTTCATGTTCCCACCACCATGTCTTCACATCACAATAGACTGCACCCTCTAACCGTGAACCCAAGTGAACATTTCTTTCCCCGAGCTGCTTCTGTCACTGAGTAAGAAATGTAACTAATACATTTGTACCAGTTACATGGCAGCTGGCTTGATCTGACCATCACATAATGCTGTATTCTCTCAAGACACCATGTTGGTTGAATGCACACACACACACACACACACACACACACACACTCACACTCACACGTGTGTGTGTGTGTGTGTGTGTGTGTGTGTGAGAGAGAGAGAGAGAGAGAGAGAGAGACTTCAGGTCAAAGTATTTTAGAAATGTAGTGGTCACCATTTCCTTCAACTTCTCTATTGTTCAACATCTAAAAACAACCCCATCTGCCCCAGCCTTCCTCAGCAGACTCCCATGTGCCCCTTATTTGGCTTTCTCTTGGCTACTAAGACCTGCTAACTCCAGGCATATGGCCGGGTGCCCTGGATTGCAAATCCTGGCTTCTCCCACATTTTAGCAATTCTCTGGCCTTCAACACTCAACCTTCATCTAGCACACTCAGCTTTCTGGTCCCTGCCTGGCTAGCCTTCCAAGCTGCCACCCACATCTGGTGGGGCTTTCTTATCCCACCTAAAGAAGTGGAGAATGAGCCGAACTACTCAGCAGCTGTGGTATAAACTGTTTATGCTGCTTGCCTGTATTGTCAATTTTCAAATGTGTAGCAGACAATACAACTTTTGCTAAATTTCCTTTGACCTCTGCCTCTCTGAGCAGAAGCTTGAGAATTGACTCTGGGTTTCTGTTTTGTTGCTTTCTATTCCCTGAGACTGCTCAACACTGGCGTGCGTTTTGATGGGGAGAAGAATATGGTGAGTGTGTTTATAAATTAACAGTCAAGGAGGTGTTCAAACCCAGAATTATTCCCACAGGAAACAAGTTGCTGGCTCCAACATCCCTTCTCTTTTTTACTTTGCCAGAAACAGATGTTGACAGCCCTCTCATTTGGGACTCGGTGCGGCAGGGCTGTCATTACCCAGGAGAAACAGGCTATACTGCACACGACTTCTTAGAAGCCAAGAAGCAGTTTATCTAAGCTCAGAGAAAGTCCACACTGACGACCTGAACACAGAAGGGAAAGAAACTCATACTGAAAATCTCAAAGTTTAGCCAAGCCTCGGCTTCGTGGAAGTTTTTGAGGCTAGTTGAAAGAGGCCATTGATGGAGGGCTTAGAGGGTTGCGGACAGAGTCAGACCTGAGACCAAAGTCCTCTCTCTGCAAAGCCACTGAAAAATATCAGTCACTCAGCTGGCTATTTGGCCCACATCACACAAAGGAAACCAATTTCTTTAAACACATTTTTAAAAGAAAAAAAAGCTATAATTAATGTTTTCATTTCAAAGGCATCTATAAGAAATGTCACATATATGAAACTTGTATAGGCTATATTTGTATGCCTGCACAAAATAGTATGTGAATGCTGTTTTCAAAGAGATTTCAAAATGAAAATTATTAGGATTCTGGGGAAAAAAGGAACTATGGAAAATGATTTGCAATATTCTCGCTGATTTGTCCACTGGTACCTGGAAAATCTAGCCTGTATTTTAATTGTAAAACATTCTTAGATAGGTGCTTTTTGTTTTCTCTTTGCTTTTCTCTTCACGTGGCTTTCCTGAGTTTGCTGAGGGCGGCATATCTGGCATGTAACTCAGAGAAATGTGTGTATTATTGAATGAATGAATCCGGATATTGGGAAAGAGACAGAAGGAGCTCGGAGACGCCGATAGATGGGGAAAGGGCTGAAGCAGGCAGAACCCAGTGGTATGTAGTAATCAGCGCCGGGATGACTCCCTTTGAACAAAAATGTCATGCTGACCTGGTGGGGAGGATGCAGGATGTAAACCCTGCAAGCGGGATCTGGCAGCTGCTACCAAAAGGACAGAGTCAATATATAATCAGGGTGACCTGAAACCGCCAATCACACTCCACCGTCTTCAGGGACACCAGGCTCCAACCATTTCAAATATGCAAGACTGCCCTTCTCTGTTCATCATGCTGGAGAAGCCAAGACCTCCTGAGGTCACCAGGCCTCAGCACACAGCCAGTTCAGGGACAAGATACCACTGGCCTGTGTGGCTTTGATGCCTGTGGACAGAGTTCTACCTGGCATTTGGTATTGACATTTGATGGTTGTTAAGACCCATGTCATGTTTGTTCCAAATATACCATATACTGAAAACTCAAGGCCCTCTCTGGAGAGAAGTTTTGACAACTTTATTGCCTTAGAGAGATTTGTCTAAGACTCTAATCCACCTTATGTTCAAATGTCAGTGACTTAGCCGGGGTCATCACCAAGTCCATTTTGTTAACTGCACTTGTCAAAATACCCAGCAAACAAGATAACTTTATTTTATAAAATCATGCATCTAACTTAAACCAGTAGTAATTTTGTGTTTTGTGAACTGCTCATGATTTAGTCAAATCTCATGTAAAAAAGACAAAAAAGAGTTTGTAAAAACATAATAGTGAAAATTAAAAATAGTCATACAAATTGGAAATATGAGGGAATTTTTTAAAATAAGAAATTTAAGATGTCCCATATAGCCCCAGTCCACAAGGAGAGTGGTCTACACAACAGTGATGAACTTGGGACAGAGGCAACTCTCTATGAGTTTCAGGGTTAATAGGAACTATGAATTTTAGCCACATGGGACAAAAACCTAACTTCAAACCACATAGCTAAGTCTAAAGAAATAGTGCTGTGGGATGTCTTTCTGTATGTATGCTGTGAATATGTGTTGCTCCCATTGGTTAATAAATAAGCTGCTTTGGCCTATGGCCTATCCTTAGAGGCAGGTGGGATCCAAGCAGAGATACAGGGAGGAGAAAGGTGGAGTGAGAGAGATGCCAACTCACCGCCCAAGGAGCAACAAGATGCCAGCAGACCGTTAATGCCACGGCCATGTTTCAACATACAGATTAATAGAAATGGGTTAATTTAAAATGAAAGAGCTAGTTAGCAAGAAACCCGAGCCATAGGCCATACAGTTTGTAATTAATATTAAGCCTCTGAGTAATTATTTTATAAGCAGCTGTGGGCCCACGGGTGGAGAGATTTGTCTGGATCTCAGAGCCAGGCGGGGCTGGGCAGGACCTCAGAAACTCACGCCTACACACAGGGACAGAAGGACATGTCTGGCCCTTAGGAATGCACCTTGGCCAGGAATAACAATGTATTTCTCACAGTAATGTTTACTTGGCGTGTGGCATTTTCTCTTGTTGTACCTATTTATTTCTTAATGTCAGTTTCTTACAGGCAGTCTGTGATTCGGCCATGACTTATTTTCATGAAGCTGACTATTTCTTTTTTTAACTGTAGCTTCAACCTGTCTGTACTTAATCTGATATCAGAGTTGTTTTTACTTCATCTCTACTTCGTTTCCAGGGCTGGGCATCACACCTAGGGCCTCCCATGTCCAAGGCAAGTGCTCTACCATAAAGATAAAACCTCAGCCTGATTTGGGGTTTGTTTTCAAATCCCCTAGCCTCTTATTTTTTTTTTCCAATTTGTCCTTTGTTTTTTTCCCTCCTTTACTTACCTTCCTTTAAAAACCAATTTTGATGTAACATTAGATCTTCCCTGTATAGTGATTGCTGTGCCATTTTCTTTTCCGTAACTTCTTCTCAGTTTACAATGCATATCTTTAATCGGTCCTTAAAGAATATCTTCTATTGTGAATAAAAAGCTAACCTTTAGTGTTTGTATTTTTTCTGCTTACCATATGTTACACTACAGTTAAACAGTTAGCATCCATGCTTGCTACTACCCTGTTCTACATCATTGTTCATTTTATTAGACATAGTGATGATCTTTTAAAAAATTGGGGGGAAATTCCCTTGATATTTACCAATATATTTATTGTTTCTAGTCTTTACATCTTTATGCTGAATTGCATTCCCATATGATCCATTTTCTTCAGCATATTTTCTTGGAACATTTATCTTATTGCACATAGATGCAATGTATTCTCTCAACATTTTTTGAGTAAAAATTGATGTATTTTACTTTCACTTTAGGCAGATAGCTTTATTAGATATATAATTCCAGGTTGATGGTTATGTCTTTTCATTCACAGTAAATTGCCATTCTATTGTCCTCTGGTTCACATTGTTTAGAAGATCACAACAATTCCTGTCTTTATTGTTCTGTATGTCATGTGTCTTCTTATATAGTGTTGTTATTTTAAATCATTGCAGTCTCATTTCAAATCTCTTCCCCACATCCTGTGCATTTGTGTTTGACTTGGTTGCTTACCTACCTGAGTTTCACAGTGACTACTATGTACCAACCTGAGTACTGCCATCTATTAAACCAAGACAACATATTATCGTCTGACTAATGCTTATCCTTCAATGGATATTCAAATAATATAGAGTTCTCTCACCCACTTGTTCTTTTTTAAAACCACAATTGGTAGTTTATACACATTGCTTTATGACTGGCATTTTAACAGCTTTTTAAATTTCTATACATTTCTAACTAAAATGGAATTATATCACTCTCCCCAATCCCTTTCCTCCTTCCACCCCCTCCCTGGCCCCCTTCCTACAGCCCCTCACAAGCCACTTGCTCTCAAACTGATAACATTTTTCTTGATTACACACATATGCACGAATACATAAATACAAGCTACTGAGTTCTGTTGTTGTTGTTGTTTGTGTGTATATGGTTTCAGAGTTGATTACTTTATAAGGAATAACTGAGTAGGGTGCTTATCCCCTGGAGCAAGCTAATTCTCTCTCTCCAAGCAGTCATCAGATGCCTATGAGTTTTGTTGCTGTTTGTTTTGGTCTGAGATGGAACCCTATGAAATTCCTGGCTTGGATGTTAGCATGTCCGTTGATACTGCCATGGTTCCAGCCTTGTTTATGCGACCAATTCTAGGAGAGACTGTTTCACAGCAAACTTCCTGGCATTTTGGCTCTTAGAATCTTTCTGTTTCCTCTTCCATGATGTTTTCTGAATCACAGGTACAGGAGCTGTGATGTATATGTATCAATTGGGCTCCCCACGATCCGTTGAGTCTTTGCACTGTGTCCAGATTTGGTTTTCTATGATGGTTTCCATTTGTTGAAAAATAGGCTTCTTTGATGAGAGGTAGTAGCTAGACTTCCATGGATAAGCTTTAGAATATAGTTAAGGAATTCTGCTAAGCTAGTTAAAGTGACAGTAGCAGGCCCTTCTGTGAGATCCACAACAGCACTAGCACTGAGAAGTTGGCTAGCTTCTAGGACCGGGTTGTTGTGGGATATTTTTGATTGCACACTGACACTCTCGAGATGGACAATAAAGTTCACCTTGAATCGGAGGGTGGAGCTAGCTACTAGCTGACCAGAATCAGCCATAGAGATTTTGGAGGATGGAGGACATATAGAGAGGCATGGGAAGTAGCAGGGAGGAGCTTATAAAGATTCTCTGCCCTTTTGGATCGAGGAAGGAGAGAAAGAAGAGGTCACTGGTCTCTTCTCTGCTACTTCTCTAATCATCCAGCTTCTTATCTCAATATCTAACTCCCAAATTTTTATTGATAAAGAATTAATTAGATAAACACTTCACCAGGTACGATTTCCCTTCTGTTGAGTGGGCTTTAAGTCCAATTAGACAGCTGTTGGTTACCACACACATGTGAGTACCACTTACTGCACCTTTACAAATATCTTACCATGCTGGCCATTGTTATGGTTCACAGGTATTGTGGCTGGGTCCCAGAAAAAGAACCATCTGGGGAGGGGATTGAGACAGGAAGAGCAGGATATAGGCGATTGCTTCCCTCCCCTGGCAGCTTTCAAAGTACTTTCTGATACTATGGAAGCTAGGCTACATGAAGACAGGGTTCCAGGTTAGATACAGCTCAAATCATCCAAGTCTGATGTCCTGACTACGTGGTTTCTCCAACAATAAGGGTCTGCCTTCAACCTCTGAGAGGCAGCAAAGGGATCTATATTGTATGTGTATATACATGTTATACATATTGAGTCACTTGGACTACCCTGACCAATCATTCAGAAGTAGGTTTCTCACACCTGGTACTAGGAATTTTGTTAGTATGTGGTTCTTGTGGGGAGTATTGTCAGCCCAAGTGGCTTAATGGATACACACACACACACACACACACACACACACACACATTCCTGTCTCAACCCCTTCCCCAGAGGGTTCCTTTCTATTTCCCTGATTGCTGTGGTTACTCCACATTATATATTCACATCTGAAGACAAGAACTACAGGTGAGAGAGCATGTGGCATTCTGGGTCTGTGTTACCTCACTCAGTATAATCTTTACTAGTTCCCTCATTTATCTACAAATTTCATGATTTAATTTTTCTTTATAGCTGAATGGTACCCCATTGTGTATGTGCATCATCTTGAATTCCCACCAACAGTGAGTGAGGGTTGTCTTCCCTATAACCTCACCACCGGAACACCCTACCTAGCACCAACATCATCTTGACTCTGGGCAACAGCAGGATATCTGAGAGAAGTCTCAGCAATGGTCCAGTATTTATGGTGCTTTAGAAACCAGAAACCTTGAACCAGACCAAAGACTCACTGAAGTGAATATTTGCATGTAAAGCTATTTGGGCAATAAATACAGTGACACACTGCACTTTCCAATGCCACCATGCTGAACAAATATGCAATGGAGAGGTGGGAAAGATGGAGGAACTGAGAGGTGAGAGCATGCTGGAGAGAGAGGAGGAACTAGAGATGCAACAGGCCACCCAGCCACACAGTCACCCTGGTTCTGAGCAAGGACGGGATGCCTGAGATGAAGAACTAACTACAAGCCCAAGGTTCCTGGGTCATGTGAAGATGGGGAGTTGGTGGTATTCTACACATCTTGATCTTTGAGTGTTTCTGGTTGGGTCCTTGCTACTGTCCTTGGCAGATAAACGACACTGGTCCTTAAACACCACATATCCATTGTGTGGGTTTGTGCATGCCTTCGTCTCCATAGACTGCAGAGGAAGCTATGGGCAGTAACTGGGAATTATGGTTAAAAACTCCAGGGGTGCTTTCCTCATCTCTGCCATTATTATCAGGCTACTTTTATTGGGATTGTAAAATCACATTTATACAGGTCATCTAGGAGAAGTGAGTTCTTGAGGTATTGTCTTAGAAGCTAAAAATAAAATTAGATTAGCAGTAATTAGCGAAGTGGGTGTAATTTCATACCTTTTGCTGTAATCATTTCCTGAAGTGGTTTTCTCTTGATTTGACTTTCTAGTGAGCTATATTCCCTGTTGAAAGAATGCATACATTCTGCACCCCCTACAAGGGCGATTTTAAGGAAAGTACAGTAAACATAAACTAATGTAATGATGGCCTACACAGAACGCCCTGTTTTCATGAAATAAAACACTAAAAATACTTCTCACTGTAACAATGCAAACATGGTAATAGTGTGGATTTTAACCATTCCACGCTATTATTTTATTCTGAAAGTTGTTGTTGGCAGAATCTGGTCTCAATAATTACATTTTTTAAGAAGAAAGAGGAACAATTTATTGCACTCCAATACAGACTCTAAAAATATCAGAGAACCAAGTATACAGGGATCAGACTATTAATAGCTTAAAAAGCTATCAGTTGCTGGGGTGGGACACATGGGTTTTTTTAGATTGTGAGCCAAAATCTAGATTTTTCTGCCGAGAAATACATTTTGAATCCATAACACATTTAAAGGTGAGAAAAGGCTGTGAGTGATTAAAACCCTTGTCCCTCCACACCCCAATGGAGACATTAATTCTTCCAAGAGTTATAGCACATACTCTCCCAATCTTTCCATGATGCCTGAACCGATTATAATTAGCTGAAGGCCACACATATAACACAGCACTTCTATGAGATTGGTTAAGAATCATACGCAAACTAAGTTATGATTTGTTGTTACAATGATAACACCCCATGCATCCTTGAGCTAAGCCTAGCACTTGTCTTGGTGTGGTTGGAAATGGGAGGCAGAGCACATGCTTATGAAACTTCTCTTCTGTTGTTACCCATGCTGGGGGCTGGGAACCTTCTCCTCCTTCCCACACAGATGCACTGTTCACTGGAGCTATCTATTTGATAAACAACACCCTGGCCTTTATGCTGCTTTTTGGTGGAAATAGCAAAAACACCCCAGCCCCATGAATCTGTTATTGCAAGAAATATGATAAAAGGGCTTTTGTTTATATCTACAAAGAGAAGACAAGAGACTTAATAGAAGAGTTGGGGAGAATGAGGCATCAGCTCCAATACGGGAGCCAACTGTAGGTCTGTCCATTGACAGAGCATGTTTTCAATTTTTTAAATTGAGAGTCAGCTTGCATACTGTAAAGTGAGTGTGTGTGTGTGTATATCATTCTTCTATATCTTAATATGTATTTACATAATCTACCCACACAGTCCCCATCAGGATACAGAGCATATCCAGAATCCTAGGTATCCCTTACCACTCTCTTCTGTTTGCTTCGTTATTGTCATCTCTAGCACCATAAATCTGTTTAATCTGCTTCAGGATATAAATTAAATACTTTCCAGCATCTTAATTTTTTTTCACTCAACATAAGGCACATGGATCTCTTTGTTGTTTCATGTATTCATTAATTTTAATTCTTATGCAGTTTTAGTTGGCTTAAATATAATATGATTTGTTTATTATATTTTAATATATTTATATTTTATTTTATTTGGATTATTTCCAGATTTTTGCTGTTGTTAATAATGTTAACATAAACATTCTTCTATTTATCTCTTGGTAAACATAACCACTTGTTTTTCTGGAATACATAACCAGAAGTGGAACTTCCATGACACATAGGATAGTGTGTATCTATGTGTAGTAGATTCATTCAAGCAATTCCTTAAGGTAACTATGACTTTAGGCACACCATGCTAGCCCACCAGCAATAAATAAGTTTTCTAGTGGTTTCAAACTCACACCAGCATTTTGATTTGCCTGCTTTAACTGTAACATTTTGGCTGTCCTGCTAAAGGAAGTGCTGTAGTAGCTTATTTAGTTTGCATTTCTCTGCTCGCTCATGCCACTGAACACATTTCTGAGTGTTTACTGTCTACTTGGCTATCTTCTATCACAAAGTTGTGCTTTGTTTTGTATGCATACTGTTTTCTAGGACTCTAGGTTGGATGCAGGGCCAGCATACACTAGGCAAGGGCTCTATCACCAAGCTATACTCCCCCACCCCACTTTTTTTTATTTTCTGTTTTTGAGACAGAGTATCTCTAAGTTGCCTAGGCCAGCCTTGAACTTACCCTTCTCCTTCCTCAGCCTCCAGGGTACCTTGGAGTATAGGCTTGTACAAATAGACACAGTGGTTCAATTTTTAAGATGAGTAAAACTAAAAAAATGAATGACCATTTAAAAAAGATTAATAATATGTATAATTATATATATTATAATAATGATCTTATCTTTATTAAAAAGCAATGGTAAGAGAGTTAAAATGAGTGTTAAGAGAAGAAATGTATTATCCAGCTAGGGGTAGACATGTTTTTCACTTCCTATTCTTGACAAGGACAAGAGCTGGGTGTGTTACTCCCCCAAGACAATACTGGTGCTTGGCATAGAGCATGTGCTGAAAACAGCCTTTGAATAAACATGTGGATGTCCGAGTCAGTGAGCAAAGCAGTCACCTCTGTTAACAGTATAGACACTAACAGCTGCTGATAAACGATTGGCTTTCCCATGTGATGTGCTGATTTGAACGCTTCTCCAGAGGCTAATGTGCTGGAAGTATAGAGGTGCTGAGGCATTTTGACATCTAAGAGGAGGGGGTCTGTGGTTAGCTAGATGGTACAGTGGGTAAAGGTGTTTGCCACCAAGCCTGATGACCTGGGTTTGATTCCTGGGACCCATGTGGAGGAAGGAGAGAACTGATTTCTGCAATTTGTCCTGGGTTGGAGAAATAGGTGGAACAGGTTGGACTGTGTGCTTTTCTGCAAGGGACTGTCTATGATGTAAATCAACACAGAAAGACACAGCCCATCCTGGCAACACCATTCCCTAGGCAGGGAATCCTGAATTATATGAGACAAAGGCAGTAGATGAGAGAGAACTGGGCAGCAAGCAAGCAAGAAAGTATGTATTCTCTCTTTGCTCATGATTGTGGATGTCCTATGACCAGCCTCTTCAAGGCCCTGCCTTGGCGTATTCTCTCTTTGCTCATGATTGTGATGTCCTATGACCAGCCTCTTCAAGGCCCTGCCTTGGCGTATTCTCTCTTTGCTCATGATTGTGATGTCCTATGACCAGCCTCTCCAAGGCCCTGCCTTGGCGTATTCTCTCTTTGCTCATGATTGGGATGTCCTATGACCAGCCTCTCCAAGGCCCTGCCTTGGCGTATTCTCTCTTTGCTCATGATTGGGATGTCCTATGACCAGCCTCTTCAAGGCCCTGCCTTGGCGTATTCTCTCTTTGCTCATGATTGTGATGTCCTATGACCAGCCTCTTCAAGGCCCTGCCTTGGCGTATTCTCTCTTTGCTCATGATTGTGGATGTCCTATGACCAGCCTCTCCAAGGCCCTGCCTTGGCGTATTCTCTCTTTGCTCATGATTGTGATGTCCTATGACCAGCCTCTCCAAGGCCCTGCCTTGGCGTATTCTCTCTTTGCTCATGATTGTGATGTCCTATGACCAGCCTCTCCAAGGCCCTGCCTTGGCGTATTCTCTCTTTGCTCATGATTGTGATGTCCTATGACCAGCCTCTCCAAGGCCCTGCCTTGGCGTATTCTCTCTTTGCTCATGATTGTGATGTCCTATGACCAGCCTCTTCAAGGCCCTGCCTTGGCTTCTTCTCAATAAGGATAGTGACCTGGAAGTAGAAGCTAACAACAACCTTCTCTCCTGAGTTGCTTTTGGTCAAGGCCTTTTATCCCAGCAAGAGAAAGCAAACTAAAACAGACATCAAGATTAAGAGAAAATTCAGTCTTAGCAAGAACACAAACTGTAAATGTCCCTGATGAAAACCAGGCCCTTGGGTAGATGGACAAATTCCTGTGTAGTGAGGTCTGTTTTCCCAGTCATCTGGTGCTGGTGTGCTAGGTCACATTGGTGAGCCAACCAAAGACACACCTCAAAACTGGGAAGGTTTGCTGGTCTCTGAAGTCTGAATACTAGGACCCATGGGACCACAAATGAAGAACTTCCCTTTCTCGGTTTCATTTTCCCCAGTTGTAAAATAAAGGGGTCATCTATGGGTGCTCTGGAGCCTCCTCATTCCAACTGTCTCTTGAACCCCCAGAGGAAACAGATTTTATGAGGAATTCAGGGCCTCCTCCCCAAGGTCAGTGTGACCTGAGTGTGAAACTCAGCCTAAGTCCCAGAAGGCTCACACCCCTTTAGACTCCATCCAAATGCTCTGACTTGGGGGTTATCCTAGCACCTAACTGCTCTCCTCACAGGCTGAGATGAAAAATAAAATCCCAGGCTTCTGTGGAAAGAGAGCCCAAACCCAAAACAACAATGCTCCTTGGATACAAGCAACATTTTATTCTAGAAATAGAAAATGTCCTCTAGCTTAGTTATAATGTCTGCAATCTGTTCTGCCAATGTGTGTGTGTGTGTGGTTTGTAAAACTGCTATTCAGAATTCTTTGGGCCAAAATGAAAATCTAGCCTTTTTCTAATAGCTGGATAATTTTGATGGGATGTGTCAGATAAGAGCTAATGAAGGCCAAGCAAGATGGCTCAGTGGGTAAAGGTGTTTGCTGCCAAGGGTGGCAACCTAAGTTCAATCCCTGCACATAGTGCAAGGAGAGAATTGACTCTATGGGTGACCTTCTATGTAAAAGACAAACGTCAGCATAGTTCATAATGCCATGAACATTGCTTTTTCTTTGAAAATCAGCCTGAATTTTCCAGATTGGGAACCCTGATCCTATAACACAGGATGCTTAATAGAGTATACTAATTATTTTGCCTATAAAAAGATTAGCTTTTTTAATGTCACTCATAAGGTTTAGTAGTAGAAGAGACTCAGCAGACTGTGCGATAAGCAAACTTGATCTCCCCGCCAGAAAAATATGGATGATGTTCAGTAAGTAGCCAAAGCAAGGAAGGGGCCGCCCCACTACGGGAGGGAAGGTGGACCACTGACATCCAGTTCCTAAGATGAAAGGAGCACTCTATGTTTTCATGGTGTTGATAATCAACAATGATTTTTATTTGTGTGTGGGAGCCACAGAGCAAAGACACCCCAGCCCAAACTGTTCATCTCACAGCTTCTTCTTTAACCCCACTCATGATATAAAGCAGTAGGTGGTATCTGCAAGGATGGAACAGAATAGTGCTCTGAGAGGCATTACTTAGTCTTCTCAAACCACCAGAAATCGAGCTTGGTCCTTACCTCAGCATAAGCATCCCTAATCTGAAAATCCACAATGTTCCAATGCCCCAAAATTTCTTTGAATACTAATGACTCAAAATCCCATATCTGACCTCATGTGACAGCCAGTCAAAATGCAGGTGCAGTAATAATACTGTTGAAAATTATCTCCAGTCTATTTGAATAAGGCATATATAAAACATGAGCTTCATCAATCAGCCCATGGGGAACAGTTCACATGCAAGTCATCAGAACAATAACATAGAGCTTCCTCTCCACCAAATGGAAAACAAATGGATAAAATCTCTCAGCGTAAGAGCAGGGAAAGGGAGTGATAAAAAAAATCATCCCAGAAACACACTTGAAGATCCCATTCCTAAAGCTGGGGTACATCCTTTCATTATGCCTTGACCCTGGTCCCTGGGAAGAACTGGTGGTTTGAATGAGGAATGTCCCCATAGGCTCACGCATTTGAACACTTGGTCCCCAATCAGTGGTGCTGTTTGGGAGGTTATGAACTCTACAAGAGAAGGCACATTGCTGGAAGAAGCATGTCATTGGGGCTCACGTCCTGCTGTCTCTGCTTCATGTGTGCAGATGTCATGTGATGCAGCCAGCATCCTGTTCCTGCTACCGTGTCATACTGTCCCAGCCACAATGGACTCTAGCCCCATGGAACAAAAAGCCACAGTCAAACTCTCCCTTCTGTTGCTTTTGGTCATGGCATTTTATCAACATTTTACCAGTGTTGCAATAGAAAAGTAACCAATTCAAACTCCTTGGTCAGCTTTTGCCACCTGCCATGAGACTCCCTCCTGTCAATGGTTTTCCACCATCATGTCTAGTGGGGAAACTATGGCCTAGTTGGTATCTCATCAGAACACAGACAGGAACTCAACTTAGAGGGACATAAGAGGAATTTAAGAGAAGACTCTGCACAGAGGTGAGAGGAAGGGAACAAGAAAAATACAGACAGCTGAGCTTTGTATATTCTGATTCTTATGATAGAAGAAGACTGGTCCCAGAATCCAGAGACACTGTGTGATGAAAGCTGTTCTCAGACAAACATGAGCCTTGGGTGTCGTGCAGGAGAAAAACAGAAGAATGAGCACAGAGTTCTCTCTGCCTCGAGGGTCCTGCGAGCAGATGGGCAATACCATCTTTCTGCTTCTGTCTTACCTTGCTTCTTCCCATCCTAGGTGACTCCAGAGGAGGCAAGAGATGCCCCAAGTCTCTACTTCGAATTGTGAAAACACTGTAGACCAGTTTGAGAATGGAGACATTGTCTTAGCTGGGCACTATGGACTTGTGTTTTGAGATCGCCTGAATGGGTCACTGATTAATTGTTTTAATCAGATTTCTCTCTTAGCTACACACAGTTGAGGTTACAACGAACCTCTATGAAAATGCCACAGATTATGGTCATCTACTTCCAATTAGCATATTTATGCTGCTGACTGAAACACTTCTGACACCCTGTGAATAGAAAATTCTGGAAGAATCCTTGCACATAGCAAAAGTCTGTCCACTTGAAAACACATTTGTCTCCTTTATAATTTTACATGCTTTTCAATTTAAAGTACTTTTTAAAGTACACACATAATTTCAATTAATTTCCCAGAACTTTGATGTTGTTAGCATTGTTTGCATTGATGCTAAAAATGAACGTGAAGCTTGGTGGACAAATACAAACCCAATGGAGTGGGGAAGAGGGCAGTATCCAGGCTGCCAGTGCTAGTGTCATGATACTGGACTTCAGGGCAGCAGAGATGTCAGTCTCAACATTGCAGAGATGTGCTGGGCACTGGAATGGTAGACGTCACAGCTGGTTTTATTAGCATTAGATTTGATTGCATTTGACTATCTTGATTCTTACCTCTGTGGATATGTCTTGAGATCACCAACAGACATACTTCTGGGTTTCATCGTCATAATAGAAAGAAATCAATTGTCTCTCTTTTTTGTGCCAGCTACACGGTACTCTTGATCAACACAGGCTACTAAACAGAACTTAAGACTCCCATGAAAAGACTCCTAGAGAGCAACACTCTCACAGATAGCCAGTATCTCTCTCTCTCTAGCTCTCTCATTTGCAACTGTCATTAAACTTGAAAAGCACATCTGCTTTTTCTCTAAGTGTATACAGAAGAAGCCTCAGTTTTTAGCTTTGTCTTTGGCTGTCTGAGAAAATATAATTTAAATCTTTTTTCCCCCACTTTAATTTCCAGTGCCTCTTGAAACATCATTGGCTGTAGTCACATTTCTTCCAGTCAGCCACAGACATCCGAGTCAAGGACGCAGCTCATTCCATTCTCTGCAGGAACCTCCTCTCTGGTGAAATTCTACCTGGATATTTTCATCTCTCTGTGGATCAGCCAAAGTCCAGACCACGAAATAGAAACCATCCCGGGTACTCTGAGCGGAAACAGATTCAATTCCGGGAACCAGTTTGGAACTGGAAGGTCAGGGTAGAAGTTGTCTCCCATCTCCCTTACACTCACCCTTACTATCCAGCCTGGAGGATGATGCTACTCCTTACTGAAAAGGGGGTGATGGTTGCATTCAAATGCAGAGCCCAGCCACCAGAGAAAGACAGGTGCGTCCCCATTTCTGGCATCTAGCTCTGTTTAGGGAGGTTATAAAACCTGCAGAAGGTGGAGCCTTACTGGAGGAAGTAAGTCATTGGAGTGGGCTTTGAGAGCTTACAGTCTCCCCCCCACTTCCTGTTCCCTCCAGGACTTCCTGGTGTGGATGAAGACGTGGTTGCTCAGCTTCCTGTTCCATAAGCCTGTTGCCATGCCTCCTCAGCCATTACAATCTTTCCCTTTCAAACTGTAAGCCAAAATAAACACATTGGTCTATAACTTGGTTTGAGCAATGATACTTTACCACATCAGCAGAGAGTAACTAATACAAAGTCTCACTGAGACTGGGTCTCACTGTTTTGGAGAAACTGGCTGGCCAGCAAGCCCCTGAGATCTGCATATTCCTTTTCCCAAACAACCCCAGTCTGGGTTCACAGCTGAATGCCACAGTGCCAAACTTCTGCAAACTAGGTCCATATGCTCGTCTCCACTGAGCCATCTCCACAGACCACCATATCTGAAATGATTAACAATCAGAGGAATTTATTCTAGAAATGCTCAAACTCTATGGAAATTAATTTATGATTTAAGATCCTCCCCCCCTGAAACCCAGACATATTCAAAATTTACAGTGTGTATCCAACCTTCATACACACATATACATGCACACACACACACACACACACACACACACACACACACACAAAACCTTATGTGTGTATACATATGTGTGTGTATGCAGTGTTTCCCCCCTTAAATACGGTTGTAGTCTAAACAACAAAGACAATTGGACTTTCTTCATAACTAGATGCAACTTCTGACTGACTTGCACACATTCTAAAACCAGTAGAAAATCCCATTCTGGGAGGTTCTCCACATCTAGTTTCTCGTTTTTTGTTCCACAATTTACAATTTACAAGAAATCTTCACTGTCATCACTGCACACCCTAAAAACCCTCAGTCATGCAGCTTTAATAGAAAGGAAGGGTCCTGTGGTCCTCAGCACTTCAGCACTCTATAGGAGCATGACCTAAGACTGCTGAGGGGGCTGAGTGGTGTGGTCTGAATTTGTTGGCATTTTAACAGAGCTTTATGAGTGATTTAATCACAGCAAGTGAATGGAAATAAGGACTCAATTTGGTCCTCAGTCTCCTGTGATCCCAGTGAGATCCTGAGCACAGGGTGGAGGGGGACTGAATCATGCACAGCCCACGGTTGACCAGAGGACTGGGTTCCCCCTGGTGACTTCATCTGCATTCTGTCACTTTCCCTGACTTTGTAGGGGGCTCCGTGGAGGCTGAGAGTGAGTTGAAAAGCCTGCTCAGTGTTCACTGAAAGTAAATCTACTTGGTAAGACAGCCATCTGGGGGAGGGACTGTTATTTTAACACCTCTCCCACTCAGCCTGCTCAGGGCTCCATTGGAATGTTCAAGGTCCAGGCTTCTCTCTGTGCTGTGCAAGTAACAAATTGACTGTATAGTAAGAAGACATGTCTCCCATGTGTGGATAAGAATTCTCTCTTTTTCCCTCAACCTTTTGTCCACAGCTTTAGCACCCAGTGTGAGTGATGCCCAGCACCTAGCATGAGTAACGACACACAACTCAGCATCAAGCACTAGAGACACACAACTCAACACAAAGCACTAGTGGTGCACAACCCAGCAACAAGCATAACTCAACGTCATGCACTAATGACACAAAACACCATGCATTAGTGATGTACAACTCAACACCATTCATCAATGACACAGAGCTCAACACCCATGCATTAATGGCACACAACTATCAACACCATGCATTAGTGATGCACAACTCAACACCATGCATTAGTGATGCACAAATCAATACTATGCATTAGTGGCACACAACTCATCACCATGCATTAGTGGCACACAACTCAACAATATACGTTAGTGATGCATAACTCAGCCACTAGCAGAAATGACCCCAACCTTTGCAGACTGTCTACCCATAAAATTCTAACAAGATGGATAATCCCCAGAGTCCTAATCCTGCTCTGTGCATTGAACACTTGTAGCTCATGAGAGGAAATTCTCCTGCACTAAAGAGAATGCATGAAGTAGCAGGCACATGAACTCTCCCGAAGTCTCCACAGACAGTCTGCATCATCTTCTCAGCTCTCACTCCTCACATGCTGTCCACTTCAGCAAGAGTGGGAGCTAGCCCTGACAGGGGTGTGTCCTTCAGCTGACTCAAGGCTGACATCCAGGTGGAATGTTCTCAACAGCTCTCTTCCTAGAAGACTCAGAACACTATGTGTAGAAGGTGCTGAGAATGTCAGGGAGAACAGCTTAGGCCTTCTTTCCCGCCTCTACCTTTCATCTTGGGGCTCCAGGCCAAGGCAATGAAAATATCGTACTATCAGCTCTGTTGTGCACATCTTTCCCCTCACCATAGCTCCTCACATAAAATCAAAAGGAAATGAAACCCTCCTACTCTGACTTTTACAACTAATAAAAGTCCTGTTCTCTTGAACTCCTTGTCTTCATTTGTCCACTTTCCCACAAAAACAACAAGTGAAATAGACATAGAGAGTCCACTCCTGGAAGCTTAGGTTAGGGCAGAGGATACCTGAGGGTGGAACATATTTCACCCCTCAAGCCCACAGACAGAAGCTCTAAATTCCAGACTGGGGTTCAGCAACCACAGCCTTCACCTGGCTGTGCTCCACAACAGATAACTCGGTGTCTGCCCTGATGACATGCTGCAGCCCAGACATTCACCAGAGAAATTAGAGGGAAACAAAGATTCACTGTGGCTGGAGAGGCACAGGGGCCACTTGAGGTCCTTCCAGTGGGAGGAAGGGGAAGGGACAAGGAGTGAATGGGTGCTCACAGAGGGAAGGCAGGGGAGGAGGAGAGGAAAACTATGAGTGAGTGACAGCTCTGGCTGTGACCTATCATCTCAGTGTGCATGTATGTGTATGCATTCACATGTATGTGTGTGTGTGTGTGAATGCATGTGTGTATGTGTGTGTGTGTGCACATGTGTGTGTAATATCTAAGTCAGACATGGCAGAATTGCCTCTGAAACAGTCTTTTTTGGATGCTGTGTGTAATAGGGGTGTGTGTGTGTGTGTGTGTGTGTGTGTGTGTGTGTGTGTGTGTATACAGGTGTGTGTGTGTGTGTGTGTGCATGTGTGTGCAGGTGTGCATGTATATGAATGAGTGTACATGTGGAGGCCAGAGGGCCATTTTGGGTGTCATTCCTCAAGCACTATCCTCCTTGTATTTTTTGAGGCAAGATCTCTCCCTAGGAATTGAGGCTCTCCTGTGAGTCCCATGAATCTGCATCTCTGTCTCCCAGTGCTATGGTTACAAGAACCCACCCCCATACCCAGTGTTGTTCCACATGGGTGCTGGAGGTTCAACCCCAGGCCTCTCTTTGCATAGCAAATTGACTCCACTCGCCACTGTCCCAGCCCCAATTGTTCCCAGTGCTGTTGAAGTGGCTCACCCAGGCAGGGCTAAATGACCAGAAGGGGAAAAGCCTTGTGAGTACAGTATTACACTCCACTGTTGGGTGACCTGGATAGAAAGGTAGGATGGTTGGCAGATGGCCAAGGCAATGTGGCATCTCATCAGCTTGCAGTATGCATACAACCCACAATACAGCATCACAGAGCTTTTTGTGATTTACCAGATCTTCCTAAAGACATCCAGCATCATAAAAGTAACACTTTGTTTAACCTCCTTTCCAAACTTTAGGAGCACTAATCTGTCACAGTAGGCTCTATCTGGTACATGTAAATGGAGGAGACTTTGTAATCAAATCCTAAATGTGTATTTGCAGCAATATGGCTTTTCAGGAGAATGTGTGATGGGAAGCAACAGACAGAGCAGGGGACAATTAAAGGGACAGCACCATGCAGCCAGACCTTCCACTCCCTGAATGGAATTTCCTGGGCTGCACTGATTTCTGAATTTTCATGTTGATTTGCAGGCGGCACAACATTATTGGGACCCCACAAGCCCCTGCTCCTCCATCACCTGCAATGGAGACTCATTTAGCCGGCAGGGACCTTGCAGAGATTTCCAAAAGCATCCTAATTTCAGCACTGGCTCCAATTAGGAGTTAGCACTGCCTTCCAAACCCTTAAAGGGAAACGCTCTAACTCCAGGGCACCAGGGCAGGCCCCAGCTCTGGGTCCTGGAAGCTCTGCTTGGTGCTATTCCCACCCAAAATGTTCCCCCAGAGACACTCACAGATCTGCCAGGTCCACTGGACATGTGCCAGTCCTTTGCAAGCTTATGATTTATTGAGACATAAATTTCAATGACCAGGAATAAGTTCCTCACCAAAAACAAAACAAAAGTCTCAGAATGCTCTTCTGTAAAACTGTCATTGTCAAGGGTCAGGGCAGAGAAGGAAGGAATAAAACATGGCCTGACTTCAGAGCGGAGGCATTGGGAACACATTCAACAGTATCGATATGAATAATATCAGCACATTTTTGTCCCTAAAACGAATCTTTGCAAGATTTGCATACATGTTTATTGTGAAAAGTCTATGCATCTTGCCTGGAATATATTTCATTGTGTGGCATATGGTTCCTTTCAGCAGAAGATACTAAATGATGTTAGAAATAGCCTTTCCTCTCACTCCCAGAGAGGGAGGTGCCGTCCCGAGGCCTGCACTTAGACCCTGTGTAAATGACACGGACCTCACCAGTCCTTCGTCACTCTTCCCTGTCAGCTTCTCCTGGCGGAGCAGGCTGGGCTTAACCACCCTAGACAACCAATACCCAGAGAACCCATAAATAGAGAACAGGAATGCCTCTTGTTCACAGTCTACTGTGAGGTTCTGGAAGGAAAATCTGGAGAAACCCTAAGCTCTCAGAGCACCAAGAGACCTGTGTGTGCTGTGGGGACAAACACTAACTTGGGACATGACTTCCGGCCTTAGGGGTTCTATGCGATCCACTCAATTGAAGGAATTACTATTCCAATATGTAATTAATCCTAGCATTATAAATGAGCTATTTCACATGCTGTATGGAGTCCGAGGCCTTCTAAATCCAACGTGCATTCTTTTCTTGCAGCAAACAAACTGGAGCTGACACAGTTGAAGTTCCTTGTGCCATTTTCACCCGTGGCTACTGTTGGATGCTGCACATTCCTAGGGAGGGCCCTGAAAATGAGCTAGAGTGTCATGTTCAAGTGTGCATTATTCTGTGTGAAGGAGGTGGATGTTGGGGGATAAGACAGAGGATGGGAAAGATAGTTCATATTGAATATTGCTCTTCATTCCTTCACTTCTATTCTTTTTTTTTAAATTTATTTTTGTTGTTTTTGTTTTTCGAGACAGGGTTTCTCTGTGTAGCTTTGCGCCTTTCCTGGAACTCGCTCTGTAGACCAGGCTGGCCTCGAACTCACAGAGATCCGCCTGGCTCTGCCTCCCGAGTGCTGGGATTAAAGGCGTGCGCCACCACTGCCCGGCTCATTTCTTCTATTCTTAATACTATGGGCATCCCAACTGTTTCACATGTGTTTCCTAAGTTCTGTACTGTCAGTAAGATAGTCCAGCAGGAAAAGGTGCTACCGCCAACACTTGCATCCTGAGTTCAATTCCCAAGGAATAACAAGGTTGAAGGACAGACTAGCTTCTACAAATCACTTGGCTTGTCTGTTTTTATGTCAACTTCACAAAAGCTGGGATCATCTGGGAAAAGGAAACTACAACTCAGAAAATGTCTCCATCAGACTGGCCTGTGAACAAGCCTGTGGGCATTTTCCTAATTAATCACTGATGTGGGAGGGTTGAGCCCACTGTGAGCGGTGGGTGCCACCTCTAGGCAGATGGCCCTAGGGTACATAAGAAATCAGGAAGGGCAAACAATGGGACACAAACCAGCAAGCAAGCAGTGTTCCTCCACACCTCTGCTGCAGTACCTGCCCCGGGCTCCTGCCTTGACTACCTGCCCTGACTTCCCTCAATGATGGACAGTTACCTGAGAGTTACAGGCTGAAATAAATAAACCTTTTCTTTCCCACATTACTTTTGGTCATGGTGTTTGTCACAGCAACAGAATGAAATTGAGGAGAGCTGTCTCTCAAGTTACCCTCTGGCCTCTACATGTTCCCCAGGACATGCATGCACACCCACAAATACATATATGAATGCACATGCACACGCGCACGCGCGCGCACACACACACACACACACACACACACACACACACACACACACACACAAAAGAGGGGAAGAGAGGGAGGGAGGGAGAGAAAATAGATACATAAATAAACTGTAATTTAAAACAGTTTCTCCTTTCTGTCTAAGGAAACTGAAGCACAGGAAACATGCTGAAAGACTATAGAAGAAGCCAGGAAGCAAGTGTGAGCGGCTGTGTAGGAACGAGTTCAAGTGCAGCATCACCTACATTCAGAAGAGGAGGTCAAAGCTTTTGGTTTACATACCCTCCTAGTATGGAGATGATGGACGGGTTAGATCCATTGCCTCAACTCTGTGAAGCTGAATGGCTCCTGAATCATCCCAAAATAAAAGCATTTCCCTCTGCAGCTGATTCACTACAGAAAGAGTTAAGTTGTGAGAGAAACTGAGACACATGTTTTGAGAATGAACGTTTTGTAAATAGGGAGAAGTACTTCTTGACTGTGTACATTCTGTGGTGACTCTAGCTAAGTCATGAGTGGACCACCTTCTCACACAGGCTTTGACCAACACTATGATCCCTAGAGTGCTTGGGCTAGTCTGCTCTAGGAAAACAAGGAATGCCAGGATAAGTGTGGCATAGATCAGAAACCCCTAAATGAGAAGACAGAACCTGTACATTCCTAATTCTGAAGTGCAGCTATCCTTCCTCACCCAGGCAAAGTCAATTTCAGGACCCTCAGCAGATAACAAAACCCACTGTGTCCAAGCCCTATCTATAAAAATGGTTCGGGGCCAGCCAGATTGCTCAGCAGGTAACAGCGGCTGCCATTAAGCCTGATTGCCCCAAGTCCCATCCCTAGGAAGTACATGGTAGAAGGAGAGAACTGACCCCTCCCTGTATGTTGTCCTCTGACCTGTCTATAGGCTGTAGTGTGGGCACCCAGAATCATGAACACACGCAAGCACGTGTGCACGTGCACACACACACACAAAGCATACAGATAAAGTGTAAAAAATGAAATGAAATGAAATGGTATAGTGTGAGCATTTGGCCCATACACATGTTCCTAAGTACTTAAGCCATCACTCAATTGCTTGCCAGACAGTAGAGCACCATATAAACAGTTCTTGTGCTCTGTTATCTAACAAATAATCACCCCAAAGAAAGCAACAACATTTTAGAATGGAAAAAAAAAATCCTTTATGTTCAAGCAATTTTGATTTGTGCTTGGTTGGATCCTTACGCATAAATCTGAGGATTCCAGGGGCTGATTGCATGAATGATAGCCACAGCCAACAACAGAAAAGAAAAAAAGAATGGAAGCTATGGAGAATGTTGGAGGGATGAGTTGTCTTGGGATCCTGGCAAGGCAAGAGCTAAGGAATTCTCATGAAGCAAAAGAGGAGGCTTCCAGAGAAGTAGACCTTCACAGTGGTACGGGCAGTATGGCAGTACTTCTCGACAGAGTACCATGAACTTGGTGCTGGTAGGAAACTGAATAATTCAGAACTAACAGCATAACATGCCCAAACATGGCCGAACCTTTGGTGCTCTTCTGCACTGCAGAACACAGCACACATTCACTCTGAGATTCAAGGAGTGGTGAGATTTTTCTTTCTCTTTTTTTGTGGCAGTTCCCTGTCTCCACACCCAACAGTCTGAACAACTGACTTGTGGGAAGGCCTGGGAAGGCCATGTGACATGAGCCTGGCTCACACTTGGGAGGGGAATCTGTAAGCAAATTGCGGACTGTCCATCCTGCACTGTTCGTGAAGATGGGGACCCAAGGCTGTGAAAAACAGCCTTTGTTTTCAGTGTCACTTAGGGTTACCGCATGAGTACCCCAAGTCCTCACTTAAGAATGTGAACTTAATATTCACAGAAGAGCTGGACGAGGACCTCTCGGAATTTGGGAGACTGTTTTGCAAAGCAAACTTTAGTTATGTGAAATGGGCAAACATGATGTAAATGTATTAACACATTTGCTGAATTCCGCAAATATATTTTTACACAATTAGCTTAATTATTTAGATACATATTAAACCTTGCTTGCCTCAAGCAATTTAACATGGAAAGTAATTTCACATATTATCGCAAGAAAAACACATTTATAGAAAATCTGTGTCTCTCCTTTTATAATAACACTTCAAATCCTCATTATTTAAGACATAAATAAATATATTTCAAGGATAATGAAAACTGTGTATTTCCAGAGAAAGTGTCACTTAGCCCACTAAATAATTGTTCTCCTAAAGCCTGGCCTGCCCATGTGTGGTGGTGCTCCAGACCTTGGTGTATCTGTTGTGGTGTAACAATGCACAAGACAGCACACCTCTGAGGAGCTCCTTCGAAAGTGAAAAGATGAATTTTCATTTGTTCTTAAAAAAAAAAAAAAAAAAAAAAAAGAGTTTGAAGAGCTTATAAAACTAACCCCAGAAAATCAGGCCCAGTGGCTTGGGGAGTAAACGCAGGAAGATCAGGTGTTTAAGTCCAGCCTTGGCTACATAGTGAGTTTGAGGCCAGGCTGGGCTGTAAGAGTCTCTGTCTCACAAAAGAATAGGGGAGTTGCCTAGGAGATGGGGATGCTCATGGATCTTCGTGTTCAAGCTCGATCAGAAGACGGCTCAGCTACTTTGAAAAGCCTGCTTAGGAGCCATTGTCCACTGTCATCCCTCTGACATTGGCAGGGACTGTGGCTGCAGTACCACCTGAGAGAGGCAGGTAGTTTAGGTCCCTTGTTTCAATCATTCAGAGAACAGAGGGAAAGAAGGTGTGCACTGTTGAGAGAGACGCTTCAGGTTTCACAGTAATCCAAATGTTTTTAGGGGTTTAGCTTATTTTTAATTATGTGCAGCTGCTTGTGGATATGTGCATGTGAGTGCATCTGTCTGTGGAGGCCAGAAGAGGTGAGCTTCCCCTGGAGCTGGAGTCATAGGTAAGCTGCCTGGCTTGGGTGCTGGAAACCTAAATCATGAACTCCACAAGAACAGTAAGTGCCCTTAACCACTGAACTGTGTCTCTAGGCCCCAAAATATTTTTAAAGAGCTCCCATATAACAATATTCTAGTATGAAGCACCCTGATCATCTAGGTGGCTTTTTGTAGTGATAATTTGCATTCACCTCTTTACAAAGTGAGAAAATAAATCATACAGAAAAGTACCTTTCCCTAGCCACTCAGACTGACTATGAAGACTGAAGAAGGTATTTACCAGATTGTTTTGGCATTTTACTAGTGATTAGCAATCATTGTGAGAAGGGGAGTGTGTGTATGTGTGTGTGTGTGTGTGTGTGTGTGTGTGTGTGTGTGTGTGTATACACATACACAATTATCTTTTTACTACAGCCTGTGATGTTAGGAGTTAGTCACGAACACATCAGTTGAAATTAAATATTGGTCATTAGTTTAGCAGTGGCTTGGGGAGAAGTCTATCTACTCAGCACCACATTTGGGATCTTACCCGCCAAAGTCTACTGCTAATCTGTCTATCCATGTCTGGCAATAGGCTCAAGTTGGCTCGTCGCATGCAGATGACAATGTCCACTTGAACTGTTCTCCTATCCACTTGCCTCAGCTCAGCCCAAGCTCTAGTCCCTTTCTGTTATCTCTCTTTAGTAAATTTCCGGTGTTCTCCACATAAAGTGAAGAAGAAGAAAAAGAGGAGGAAGGCGAGGGGGAAGAAGAAGGAGAAAGAGGAGGAGGAGGAGGAGGAGGAGCAGGAGGAGGAGGAGGAGGAGGAGGAGGAATAAATAACAACACCAATAAAACAAAGCTGAATATGACTTCTGAATTCAGTCCTAGGTAATCAGACAAGGAAGATCTTGACCTGCATGGTTCATGCAGGGTCCTGGACTCATAAGACAAAACTTTGTTCATGTCCCCATCAGTTACTGGAGAATTCATTTTTGAATGTTCGGCAAACGCATGTTTGGTGTCTACCAACACGTGTTTCTCAAACTGAGGATGTGGAGAAAGGAAGGAGGCAGTGGCCATCATGACTGAACCGACTGACATTCATTTCCATCCCAGGCCCCCACAAAGTCTGTGGCTTGTCAGCATTAGTTTGTGGAAGTCCATCTGAGTCTTGTAACCTCTTGGTGTTCTCTGCCAGTTCTTAAACAGTGTTCAGGGCTTTGCTCGACTCTGCATGGGCATTTCTTCCTGTATCTCCAGTTCCCTTCCTCATGCCTTCCTTTTGTATGTAGAGACAGAGGAAGCCAGAGATGGTTGCCTAGCTTTTCATTCTACTGTCTTCATTAATACTTTCTTCAGAACATGTTCCCAACTCTCTCAAACGTTGACCGAGGTCTCATAGCAACCACATGTATTATAGCCAGCCTTGCTATCACTGCATCATGCCACTGTTGCCTTACGTTGTGTTGATGATGCTGTATTCCTGTCACATCATTTACAATTCTTTCTTCCTGGACTATAAGACACATGAGGATGGGAACTTCACATTGCCTAATTCTATATTTCTCTCCCTTCCTCAAGCTTCTATTGTAACATTGAATTCACATCATAAACATCATGTTATTCTACCTACATTACCTTCAGATATTTCAGAATAAAATATAGTATAATCAAGTATATATATATGTATGTATACATATATATGCATGTATGTATGTATATACATACATACAACTCCAAATACTTACATGAAAAACTTATTCAAATATCTCACTGATTAATTATTTATTTAAAAATAGATGCAATTGTGTCACTGAATGTAATGCTGCTTCTGAGGCTCACCAAGGTCTCTGAATGCCAGGAGGAGTCAAATAGCAAAATGTTGCTGGGTACACAGGTAAGAAAAAAAAAAAAAAAAAAAAAAAAAGCTACCTCTGCCATCTAGTGGTCATAATGGTAAATGCACTTGGACTCACCGTCTCCAGGGCCGTCCTGCAGAGTGAAACTAAGCCATAACAGGCCTTGGCATTCCTTTCCGCAGTGCACTAGGCACAGTGTAGAAAGCTTTACGTGGATTATTTATATTACATTTAATAACCAAGATAATCATACGGAGTAACCACATCCTTAAACCCATTCTAGAGATGACAATGAGGAGTTGAGTTCTCTAAGCCTGGCGACCTAACTACAAAAATTACCATCATCAGTGCTGATCTACCCCAGTCAAGTGGTACACAGAATCATCAACTCCTGTGTTGGTATGTATAGTGCTTATTAACATGTATTTATAGTTCAGAGTTAGGGACATACACCTACGATGTTAAAGTCTTCAAACAACCCCATGCCAATTGTTCATGAGTACAGATAGGACACTACGGTCCAAGGCAAACACAACAATCACCTAAGTTTCCCAACACAGCAGTGGTTAGAACTTGATTCCAATTTGGGTTTTCCGCTAAACTCTAATACTGAAGCTGTTGCATTTGTTTTTCAAGGATAGTAATTATATGAAGCCACAAAAGTATCTTGGAAGTTCTTATTGAACAAAAGTCAGTTTTCATTCTTTAAATGTTTGATGTTCCAGGTTTTGTAACATTTAGGACCATTTGAAGTAGAAGTAGGTGTGCATGCCTGTGTATTCACGTCTGGAAGAGCTCCTGAGCTACATCCTCCACCTTCCAGAGCATTCCATGAAGCAGAAACCAAAGCACCAATACCAGATTCTAGAGCCAGCAGCAAAACTCCCCATGAAGAGCTTGTGAGTTCAAAATCTGATGGTTCCTGTCTCCTCCTTACCAATGAGACATTCATTGGTAGCCTCTCCTCCCAACATCCCAAACATCTCAGAAATGGGATGCCCTGACCCCCATACTCTATGCTTTATGAGCTATAGAGGGTGTGAACATTGGATAAGCAGTGGAGACCCTCTATACAGCCCCTCTGTCTACGGATGCACTGGTGCTTTATCATGCAAATCTCAGCCTTAGTTATACGATATGTTCTGTCTCTTCATCCCCAAACTCTTGGCCACTTCAACCCTTGCTATGCTTCCTCTGTTCTATTCACTGTATTATTCCTCCTTTTACTATCTTCAGTATGATCTGAGTTTGTAGTCCCCTGCCTCAAACAGCTTCCAATGTCATGGAAAGAGGGATGCAAATTAACTATAGGCTATGCTAAGTCAACAGGAGAAGAACAATGATGGCAGAGGGAGACAGAACGTACAACTGAACTGAGTCCTGCATGGCAGAGGGGGAGGGTAGAGTACCTTGTAATTGGCAGGGTTGGCTACTGAGCACTTCTTAAGCCCACCCCAGGGGCTCTTGCCCTCACACCAGGTGGTTGGCATTCCGTCATGCCATTATTGTTTTATGTTGTATCACTGATGCTGTATCACACTGGGATATTTACACACATTCCCAAACTTCCCTCCCACGTCCCCCCACTCCCTGCACTATCGTCTTGATTGCTCTCACTGGTGGCCTCTGAGCACCTACCCCTGTAAGTAACTCTTCTACTTGTGCTCTGTGCATCATGCTTTCACCTCACCTCCGTTTTATAAGTTCTTCATACCTATACGTCTCTTGACGGCCTTGGCATGGCAGGGGAGGTGGGAAAGGAGCAAGAGGCGGGTTTTCATGGACAACAAAAGGAAATGGGAAGGAGATAAACAGCCCAAGCAATGGCTCTGGACAGACAATGGGTGTGAGTCTAGACAAACAGCAGGTAAGAGAGAAACAATCTCAACGGGGACAAGTCAAATGTTCAAGTGACAGATGGCCCCTTGCTGTTCTCTTAGCACATGGATAGTTTCAAATTACTTATATTTCGTGACATCGGCTGAAAGCTGAACTATTCACTGTCTCACTGCTATAGAAGCTGTACCACAGCAGAGATAATGTGGCTGCTCTTTGGTGAGTTGTACAGAGCCTCAATTACTATCACTTGATAGCGAGTGGATTGCGTGAAGGACTCAAGTGTCTCCCTCATTGCAGAATTTCTCTACTGAATAATTTCATGCTCTGTGTGTTTTCCAGTACTTTCCTAATCCTTCCCCCAAATACACAAACAAACATTCTTAAAAGACCGAAGGGGTGGGGGAACCCACTCCTTGTTCCTTATTCTTCTTGGACAGGCAGACTGAAAATCCTTCACAGCAGAGAGCAGCTAGATGATATGCAGGCTCACACACCATCAACACGGTTGTCAGCCATGTAGTGTGTTCATTATGGGGACGGCATAGGAGACGGAGGGGCACAGCTGGCCCTCCAGATCTCAGGTTGGGGCAGCAGGGCTGACTGCTAGAAACATCATCTTTTCACTTAGACGCTGAGGAAATTTTATCTGGAAGTCACTGAGGGAGACTGTGGAAGCCCTGCGATGCTGTGCTTATTGAGTGACTTTTCCATTTCCCAGCTTAGTTCAATACAAACTTCTAGCAACACAAACAAAATGACCATTAAAATAATATTTATGGGCCCACTGCTAGTGTTTCCTAAGCTATATTGCTTTCAAATAATTCATAGTCCTTAATTATTTCTCAAAATAGTTAATTCCTCACTCTAAAATTTTCATATATTCATTTTCATTAACACCCCAAAAAGCCAATGTTTTTATTCTCTTCTGAAAAAAGCCTCTGTAGCTAAGTAGGACTTGCCACTAGAGAAACTCGATTAATAGTCACTCACGGCAGTAAAAAGAGTGCTCTAACCGCTTGTCTTTTATGGATCTTTGGTTAAGGATTGAATTTCATTGTGTTTGTTTTTAAATGCCATATTTAGAATTATTTTGTTTAAGACTTTAAACAAGTAGACCTTTGTTTGTGCTCCAGAAGGTACCGGAAGGCAAGCCAAGGTATCCCATATGCTTTCTTTTCACTTAACTCTTTAATCATTCAACTTTACCAGACGGGAACAGGTAGCTTCATTCAATCTTTACTGACAATTCCATTCACTATTTCTCTCTGTCACAAAGCATGAATATCATGTGTAGGGACCATTTCCTGGGGGGAGGATGGATATCATATCTACATGTAATATGTATTCCTTCTTACCTCCGATGTCTTACCCCCTGTGTGTGTCATGGTGTTAAAGATCACTGCCTGGCACTGGCCAGACAATGTCTCAAGTACACTTAGTGTATTCTGAATGCCCATATCAAAGGAGAGTTTCTCTGGATTACAGATTCTCTAAATGTCTCAAGACTTGTATCTCACGTAACTCCCAGTTCTCCATCATTTCTTGGAATTACATTCTAATATTCATATGCTTATTTTTCATGCAGGAAAAGTGATGGAGTTCTTTCTATTATATTTTTTCTTCATTGAGATTCTATAATACTGAAAATCATTATTTTCTTAATTAGACCCTTAATTAGGACACTACGATTTTCCACAGTGATTCTTTTGTCCCTGGAAGAAGAAATCTACTTCTTGTCACTCTCCTACACTGTCCCTTCAAATCTTTAAAGGAAAAATAATCGCATGTTCAGTCCATGCACTGTTCCTTTTTTTGGTTGAATCGTCATATAAGAAGCAGATCTCCATGCCCTATGAACTACAAAAGGGCTCCAGGACCTGTGGGTCCACTTGCATCACAAGTGTTTGAAATGAAGACACTTTAAAATACTCAGTCATGTGTTGCCAGAAAATCGAGGAAACAGCCTCACTGAAGAGTCACTGTAGCAGAAAAGAGATGTGTGTCTCTTTGGATATTCATCAGGCCTGTCAATCAATCTGCTCTGTCCATGTAACTTGACTTCCAGGAGCCAACCTGTCATGTGCTCCAGTCCATAAGCCTCCTGTTTGGAGATTTTTCTGGATTATGTGGAATCTGTGCCCATTGTGATTACAAAATGGCTCTCAGATCATGTGCAGCTGAGAATTTCCAGGGAAGAATGCCCCATGGTGAACTCTAAGCTCTGCTTCAGGAGCTGGGTAGCTGGGTGAGGTTCTACGTACTTTATCCATTTATGATCTGCCCTAAGCTGCTACCCAGTGTGTCTAGAAAAGCACCATGCTACTGAGATAGGAAGCTTGATTGGTGGCCTACTGACCCTCTGAAGTTCCGTGGAGACAGAAGTAGAGACATAATCAACCACGTCACATATGTCCTATTCCTCCAGCCTCCTTTCCAACTTTCTCTTCCTGTGTCTTGGGTTTGTATATACCAGTAAAGATTAAGCTTGTAATCCTTAGCTTAGGTGCTGCCTTGTGGTGGTATTGTGTTCCCCAAAATATTGTGCATGCTAATAAACTTATCTGGGGTCAGAGAAGAGAACAGCCACAATATTAAACATAGAGTATAGGCAGTGGTAGCACATGCCTTTAATCCTAGCATTCCAGAGGCAGAAATCTCTCTGGATCTCTGTGTGTTCAAGGATACAGCCAAGCATGATGACACACACCTTTAATCCCAGGAAGTGATGGTAGAAGGCAGAAAAATATATAAGGCGTGAAGACCAGAAACTAGAAGCATTTGGCTGGTTAAGCATTCAGGCTTTCGAGAAGCAGTTCAGCTGAGATTCATTTGGATAAGGACTCAGAAGCTTCCAGTCTGAGGAAACACGATCAGCTGAGGAACTGGCAAGGTGAGGTAGCTGTGGCTTGTTCTGCTTCTCTGATCTTCCAGCGTTCACCCCAATACCTGGCTTCAGGTTTGTTTTTATTAATAAGACTCTTTAAGATTACTGCTACACTGCCTTCCAGGGAATCCAGGCAAAAGCAGTTCTAATTAAGAAAGTGAGATTTCTTTATCTTCTTCAATTGGAGAATGTACAAAAATTACTGAGAAATTCAGTCTCCAAGTTAGACTTCCAAAGCATATTGATTGCTAAGAGTTTCATAGTCTGAACTGATAAAAGATAGGTATCCTGGTACAAATAAATTTGGTTACTTCTTTCATTTAATTTTTATATTTAGAACAGTAAAATCTCTAGGCTTTTGTTAGTCATCTAAAGAAATAGTTTATGTTAAATATTATTTTAAAGATGAAATAATTCTAAAAAAATTTAAGTAACTATATATCAGAGAGCCTTGGTAAATAGCAGCATCAACTAATGGCAGTTGAATCACCATTGTTGAAAGAATCGGGCATGATGCTACCTAGATACAGAAGACACCGTGCACTGTTTGACTATATGATTTTTTTTTTAATTTGAGAAGAAAAAGACATGTCTAAACAGAAAAACATACCCTAACATGTGAGGGAACTATATTTTCAGAAATACCAAGCCAAGAAGAAGAATTGAAGAAGATAAAGAGCCATTCCAGAATACAGCACCAGAGACCGCTGGGCCATCCTTGCAGGTCTGTTCCTAATATTAGCAACAATGCTGCTAAAGAGAGATTACAAGTTCATGCAATATATGCTGCTTGCTTGGCTCCTGGAGCAGGGGAATGGGATAAGGACAATGGTGGCACTACTGATGAACCTATAATGGGAACCATAGACTCTGTTTCTATTAAATGAAATAATAAAGGGGTAACCGCCAGGTAGACCAGATCACAAGAGCAGCAAGGAGCTAGAGAAAAAGAAAAGAATCCGTATGTTGTATGTGTTTAATACTTACGCTGACACCAACACCACAACAAAACCAAAAATCTCAAAGGCTTGCGAAGTACTAATTTATTTCTTGCTCATATGGGAATCCATGTATCTACTGATGATTGATTGTCAGCTCTCCTCTGTACAATGATCCAGGCACCCACCCATTGCCATCCACAGTTCTACTGTTCCTGAGCATCTTACAGTGCCCTGTCTTAGGTTTGGGAAAGTAGATAGGGCACAAATGCTTCCATAATTATTTGCTGTCTCGATATATAACCTGCACTCATGTTGCCTGACACCGTTAGAACATGGCCACACCCAGACAAAAGAGGAAATGAACAGTCCACTTCCTACATGGGCACTCACCTCCTCCCAGTACCGAAGCTCTGTGGAAGATGGGACACAGGTTTTCTGTGGTTGGGGAAACAGAGGAAGAACTTTTGTTGTGTCAGATAATTTTCAATAAAGTACCATTTATTGTGAATTTCCCATATTTCAGAATAAACATCTAAAGCTTACTCTATCACTCACACAAAGCTCCTCAAAAACTAGAATCATTATTTCCATCCTCTCAGTGAAAGCCAGAAGCTGGTAAATGAAAACAACATGTTGGACAGCTCATCAATAGGGTCCTGAGTCTGCCATGCCACACGGCCCCAGAGTGAGTGCACAGAATGTAATGTGCATGATCTATTGTTAAAATCTTAGCTCCGGCTTCGGAGGTCTGTGGTCTTGGGCATCTGTCTTTATGATCTATGGCTTTCCATCTGTGTATGGGAATCTGATAAATACAATTATTCTTTTAGAGGATAATGCCTATCAAATGCTAGCTTTGTCACTTCGCCAGATTCAAGATGTTCCTAACCAGCCCAGACCTCAGCTCCAGGTCTACTGCTTGTCATGTGAGAGCTATAATCTCTCTGCCCCTCAGCTTCCTCATCTGTTGAAATCTTGGGATGTCCACTGAAACTGAACAATGTAACGTGTAATGTGATTCTCACACAGCAAGCCACACAGCAAGCATTTAAGGACAGTTTGCGTTAGTTGCTCCTTTTCCCTAAACAAGTTATCACAAACAAAGTGGCCCCAAACAAAACAGACTGATTCTCTTACATATTGGAAGTCATAAGAAAAGCAGGCTAGGACTATAGCTCGTTGATGGCTGTTAAGCATGTGTACAGCCCAGAGTTCAGTGCCCAACAATCCCTCCATGCAAAAAATAAAAAAATAAAAAATACAAGATCAACACACCTGGGCTAAAGTTCCATACCATCAGGTAAACCCTTAGTACAGAGATAGGCCCTCACCATTTCTATTGGCTAGAGGCAGCCAGCATTTGTTGGTCACGGTATTTTTAAATTCACCTGCATGTTTTTCTCATCTCTGTTTCTGAGCGCCATCCACTCTATGGCCCTCCCACCCTCTCTCACAGGGGAAGCACAATTAGATAACAGCTATCCTGATAATACCAGGGCTTCCCTCCCATCTCTGGTTCATCCAGCTCAGTCACATCTGCTAGATCCCTTTGGTTCCGTCAATTATCACCATCATAGCTTCTGGGAACTAGGTTGTAGACATCTTTGAGGAATATTATTAAGTCTACCACTGTGCTAGCAACAGTCTTTGTAAAATAGAAGTTAATCCAAATTACTTGAGGTAACACATACAAAAGACCAGCACAGTGCCTGCAGTTAAGGCAGAACCTGGTAAGTCTTAGGGGAAAAAAAATCCTTAAATAATTAAACAAAGGAACCACCAACCAATTCAATTAAGCAAATAAAAAGCTGAAAATACTGACATAACTAACTGAAGCCTGTGTGTGTAGAAAATACTGGGGGATATTGAGGTGGGGGATATTGAGGGTTTTTTTTTTTTTCCTTCCCTTTTAAAAATCATTTGGCTCTTTTCTGAGAATTCTGAATAGCTGATAGGGTTAATGTGCAGAGGAAGCCTGACATGTCTTTTTGTTTTTTTATAGTTCTGCTAGACCTATTGCCTCCATAGCTTTTTCTGTTGTGCAATGAGCCTGTTACAAATTGTGAGAAGATTGTGGGCTCAGCCTGGGGCTTCCAATTGGCAGAGTTGTTCACAGTAGCACGAAGCTCAACTTGACTATTTTAGAAACTTCCTTGGACATGGAGAAGGATCCTAGCTTGAAGAATAATATTTTTCTTTAGAAATCCAAATTTCTAATTTAAACCTAGAAGAGCCCTGACTTTTATTACTCTAAGGTATATTTTGCCCCACTGGCAGCATGGAGACTGTGTGCTATTCAGCCCAGAGAGCAAAGCAGTGCCCGAATTTCTAATCACCTCTTTCACCAATCCAAAGGAAGTCTCTTAAGGCTTTAAAAGGTTGAGGTAACAACACTGAAAATATTTTTATTTTTCACACTCCTCTGCTTTTCTTGGTTCCATCTGGGACCAGAAGCCAGCATGTTGAAATATCAAGAGAAAGGCAGTCTTCAGTATCTGAGCCTGGCAAGAGGCAGGAAATAGCAAGAAGCTCCGAAGGGCAGACGGACATCCTTCTGCACCTCCAAGATTTCTAGATGACTTTAATATGTTAACGAGTCTATACAGGTATGTCTTGGTGTGCTGTGAGAGTTTGGTTTCTCAACAGTAAGTATTGGTCCTCACGATTGTTAATTGATAATGGAGAGGATGACATTCGAATTCACAGAATTGCTTGTGTGTGGGAATTCTGACATCTTTAAACAACACATTCTCCAAAAGTCTCATTGAGAGTTCAGTGTGGAGATGGGAAGTGACAGTTTCTGAAAAAAACAAAAACAAAAACAAAAACAAAACCAGGCATGACATGGGTTCAGTTCCTCGACAAACACAGTGAACATTTACTGTAGGAATAAATGTAACAAAAAGTAAGCATGCCAATGGATTGAAGAAAACCACAAGGGTTTAGCACAGAATCTTTTTTAAAACCTCCATATTTTGTGCACACAGAAAAAACTCACTCATGGCCAGGTCCCCAAATATGGCTTCAAAACACTCCAGAGGAATGTGTACCACCTCTCAGGAGCTAATAAAATGATAATAGCTTTGGGGGAATCATTTGATAGCTACTCCCAGGCCTGGTTGTATAGAAGAGTACCAATCATTTATCTCTTTACCTTATAAGATATTGTGCCGTCAGGCTTTGGCACTGGGACCTTGCCAGAGATGCTTACTGAAAAACAGGAGAGACCCTGGCAAAAATAGTAAGGGGCTGCTGCAGCTGAGCCACACTGAATTTAGAGACAGGGCACACAGTGAACCCCAACATCGGCACTTTCCAAAGCATCCCAGGGGGCAATGGGCTTAATTCACACCAGAAAACTCTTTGTTTGGTACTTGTCTTACTCACTTTTTAGGTCATTCCTAAGCTGATGGGAGAACTTGCATCTGTGAAGGCACTTGCATCGTGTCACTAAGTAGACTGTCCTTCCCACCGGACATCTACACCACCATCGTCCTCATCCCAGAAGCGTGGCTCTGTCAGACTACAGTGACTTCTAAACCATCTGAGTGACATGACTGACATGTATCTCTTTTTAAAATATATTTATACTTATGTGTATTAATATGTGTCTAAGTGGAGTGTATCTAAGTTGAGTGTATGTTGCATATGCCTACAGAGATCAACAGAGGTGTCAGTACCTGGAGCTGGAGTGACAGGTGGTTGTGAGCCACTCAACACATGTGTTTCTAATCAATTCTCGTCCTCTGAAGGAGCAGTCCATACTCTGAACCACTGATCCATCTTTCCTGCCACAGTTTACAAATTCCATTATCAAGAATTCATTGACTTTTACTAGAGACTTCTCGCTACACTGTGTGTAAGATCTTCAACAGCCCACAGCTTTCTTGAGTGTGTAGCATCATGAAAGTGAGTAGACAATAAAAAGGTTGATAAGTGTACAATTACCACTTATGAGTTGAGAGACTTGGTGAGAAATGAGGAAGGATACAGGTTCAGGGGGTGGCGGGAAACAGGCACAGAAAATCACATTGCTTTAAAAAGAAAAAGTCAATGTGCAATTTCTACTCATTCCAAAAATAGAAGAAAATCATTTCAGGAAAGTTATAGACCATGTATATATTGCAGGCTAGTGAAGAAATTGACCAGATCAGCCTCCAGCCCATTGATCAGCAAAACCATAGAGGGATGTTATGTATTTTTCTATCTGAACCTATTTGGCTTCTCCAAGACCATTGTTGGGGCCCCATAGCTTTCCTTGTGACATCATTCTTTTCCTACTCTTCCTCTGCCACCATCCTAGGGAAAGTCAAGTTTGTAGCAGCCTTAAGTGCCCCAGTTCTCTTATAGTCCAAGTCTCTTCTCGCTAAATAAGACCATATTAACTGGGCTGGAGAGATGGCTCAGAGGTTAAGAGCACCAACTGCTCTTCCAGAGGTCCTGAGTTCAATTCCTAGCACCCACATGGTGGCTCACAACCATCTGTAATGAGATCTGGCACCCTCTTCTGTATATGTAATAAATAAATAAATAAATCTTAAAAAAATACATGTAACTTAAAATATTTTTAAAAAAAAAAGACCATATTAACTGAATCCCAGCAGGGTGGGTCTCCGGGAAGAACACAGCTGCTTCCCAGAGCATCAAGTGTGTAGGGTCTACTTGCATGGCACAGACAAGACAGAACTCTGTTGTGAGGAGACTGTGTAAGTAGCCAGAGGAGAGAATGAAATTGGTCTCTAAACTCCCCATTCCCTCCTGAGTTATTACTCTTTGTAAACTTGCATCAGATGCTTAGTCCAAGATCTCAAGAGTAAAAATGCTTCCTCAAACTCTGAAATTTAATTTTCAATATTGTTAAATAAATGTTAAAAATAATATTTGCAACCACTGTGATATTTTTCCCTGACAAGGGAATTTCAGTGCCAGATGTCTTTCCTAAGGAAATAGATGGAGTTAGGACTGATCTGCGGCATCAGATTGATGCATCTCGTTAAGACAGGAGAAGTGAGCAATTCTAACTTAGTTATGATACACCGCTAAGATTAGGACAGGAAAGAAGAGGGCAGGAAACTTCATAAAATCCCTTGCTTGTTTTCTGATCTCAGCCAAGCTCCTTTTTCCTTGACCATACCCTAAAAGTTTCTCCAAAGAAAGCAGCTGAATCACTTAGTAACCTTACCTATCTTGGAGGCAGCTGAAATCTTTCCCGTGCAGTTGTTTTGGGAAACACGGTTACAGTGGTGCCCTTTAAGGCTTAGACATACCCAGCTGCTTCTGCCTCTTCAACAAAACTTTGCAAATATTCATATGCTTCGATATATCTTAAGCCCTGAATTTTTGGTCCCAGAGCTTTATGGAGAAATGAGGTACGTAGTTTTGAATGGTCAGCCCTTCACCAGCATAAAGAGATGAGCAGACTCTAACCATTCACCTATATTGCTCCTCGATTTCCCTGTAAGCAATGAGTTTGATCTTATCTCAGTTCCATGCTGTGTCCAGTGAGGGAGGGCGGTGATAGTTAGCTTGATTGTGTGGATAGAGTGTTACTAAGGCTGTGTCAACAAAGGTAAAACATTCACTCTTGTCTGCTCAAAGCTGGGGATAAGATAAATAATGCACAGGCCACAGCAAGAGAGGAACTTAGCTGTGAAATCAGGGATGACAGAGTAATTTTCTGAGACTATGTAGGACTTGACCATGGTTCCTGTGTGTGAACAGGAGTTTACAAAACAGACCACCAAAAGGGAAGAGTGTTCCAAGGAGCAGTGACAGCAGCATAAAGGAATGGATAAAAGAAGCAGCACCATGTTCTAAGGGAACTCAAGGGTGCTTGGATGTAAGCGAGATTTGTATGAGAAAAGAGACTGAGAAGAGAGGGCAGGCCACAAAGGAACTATTGGGTGGGTTTGTGTCTGTATGTACATGTATACATGTTGTGTTCATGTGTGTGAAGGCTAGGTGACATTCACATTGGTCGTGTTTGGTTTTGTTTCTGTGTTAGACAGGCTCTAAAATCACGGACTTGGGACTTGCCTTGTAGGCTAGGCTGGCCAGCAAGCTGTGACAAGTCACCTGTCTCTACCTCCTCAGCACTGTGATTACAATTGTGGGCCACCACCAATGACATTTTATAAGTGGGTTCCTGAGATTCTAACTCAGGTCTTCATGCTTGCAAGGGATTTCCTGACTGAGCTGTTTTGTTCAAGCCACTTGAGAATCATAGGAGGACTCAGGTTGAGGAGCACAGCAACCAGGTTTCTATTATAGAATAATATCTCTTTTGCCAAAGTAGAAGAGGATTGGGGATGAGTCACCTGGAGAGTTTTACAGACATGATCCAAGTAGGTGATTCAGGCTAGAAAGGAAGCTGAGGCAACAGGAGCAGAGAGGTAACATGTCAACTCTCTGTGGTGTAACAAGTCAAGTCCCCAGACCTTACCACAACTGATGCTATGATGGAAGTGCTATTCAGGCCTTGGGACCCCGCATGCATACAGCAGTACCTGTCAAAATGAAAATAAAGGCATAATCCATCAAAGTCCATAGTTCTTGGAAAGTCTCTAAATGTACTAACCTTGGTTTTTGGCTTCTGTAGTTCTGCTTCTGGCTAACTGTTATTGCTAGCTGAGATATATCAAGCCAGAATATGGTTTCTATGCTTAGAATGTAACCTTAGTAAAGGTTCAGGACTGCACTTGGGTCCCAAACACCCAATGTAGTCACTGGCCAGCTAATAAAGACTTCCTATTGGCTTGAACCTGTGTCCAAGTGGTTTTCTCTGGTGGAAGACTCACAAAATTTTGATCTAGTGACCAGCCAGATGTAAGGCTGATAGAGTCCAAGGAGTCTTGGGTGTCTCCCAGAAGCTCAAGTTGGATGCAGATGAGTGAGGTGCCATTTGTCATGGGTACAATCTGTACTGTGGCCAAAGTGGGTAATTAGAACAGTGCCTAGACTGGTCTTTGCCACTTCACAGTAACAGTTAACAGGCAGTGTGGGCTGGCCTGGTGCCAAGCTCTGATCTTGGTGTGTTCTGTGTGTATGAGGAGAAGGAAGAACATGCATTCAGGGTCTACACAAATCTTAGTCCTGTCATTTGCTGAATGCATGAACTTAGACAAATAAGCCCATCTATACTTCAATTTCCTCACCCATAAAAGTAGGAAAATAATATTTAACCCATCTGGCAATGTGGTACATGGATTAGATAATACATCATAACTCGGGTTGATGAAGGGCATGGAAAAAAATATTCATTGAATGTGGTTGTTATTGTTAACACATGAACAAGCTCATTTAAATCACTCAAATTCTACTGAGTTTTGTCAGCTCCAACCTCTAGAAAAGGAAATTGGGTACAGAGAACAGGCAGAGTAAGGAGCAGTCAACCGCAGAGGCTGCCATTCTTAAGTGCCAAATTAAGGGCAGTGCCTAGCAGACACGGTTCTGGTGGCAGGTAGAAATGGGAATTACATACGGAAATGTCCTTCCAGTCTAAGCCGTGCCTGTCACCTGCTCTTCTCTGGAAGTTCTTGTCACTAACAAGGATGACTGCAGAAGCGCCGACCTCAGAGTGGAGACCAGCCTCTCTCCTCCCTGCTCACTGGCTCCACTGTGCATTCTTTTAGCCCTTGCTTGCTGCATGCCTCTGGGAGAGCAGAATGTTTGTCTGGCCACTCCTAGACAGAATCTTTCTCTGTTTGCCTTCACTGCTAATCTCTTGTCTGAGGAAGTAACTGCCTTTGCTAAAGCTGGAGTTTCCAACCTAGTTCTATGGCAAGAGGCAGTTGAGGGTCACCTTACAGGGGTCTTCACTGGGAATGAGAAAGTCCTATTGGATATTGGATTTGCCAACAACTAGTCACATTTGGCCACAATTAGACTGCTGGATGCTCAGGTAAATCAGAATTTCAGATGTATAAGTTTTAGATAAGTTTCAGCATGTCAACATATTTAGGAGTCAGCAAAATGGTTCAAGCAGGTAGAGGAGCTTGCAACCAACATGAGTGTGATCCAAGTTCTACATGATGGAAATTGTCCTCTGACCTCTACACATTCACACATAACTATACATATTAAAAAAAAAACCCACAAACAAAATTCCATAAAAATTTAAATGTACATGTATGTACATATTGTATTCCCTGGGATGAACCTTATACCAAAAGGTTTGTTACTCTGATATTTAAATTTAACCTGGTGTCCTGTAACTTGTCTGGCAACCCTGTGTGGAACAGTGCATACTGGTGACTATTTTTCCACCTACATACTAGGGGTGAAGAGAGTTCATCATAGGTACTAGAGGGATGGCTTGGCAATAAAGAGCACTTCCTGTTCTTTTAGAGGACTCAGATGTGTTTCCTAGTATGGTTGTGACATGGCAGCTCACAACCATCTGTAACTCCATGCCCAGAGGATCTGACACTCTCTTCTGGCCTCCACAAGAAGCAGACATACAAATATGGTGCATACACATACATGCAAATAAACCATTCATACCCATAAAAATAAAATAAAGGTATCTTTTAAACGGCTATCATAGTCAGGTGCCCATGACTGAGATTCATTCTACAAGTTAAATGAAATCTTGTGTTTACCTACAAAGAGAATGTTTAAGATATGGTTATTATTGTTGTCACACCAGGTGAGCATAAACAGTCCATCTGAGGGTCTCTCAACATTGATTCACTTCCTAACACGTTTTAGAAGCTTTAGAATTGAAAATGAGGTACACTCCCCCACAAGACACTTTTGTGTATCTGAAAGATAGAAATAGAAATCCAACTTGATTTTACTGTGTTTTTGTCCAGGACACACTGGTAAACAGTTCTCATTTCCCAAAATGATTTCTGTATTTTCTTGTATCTCATTGCCCATACGCTACCTGCCAAGCTGACTTTATAAAGAAGAGCTAGTCCAGACACCAAGGTCTTTATCATTAAAAATAAAGTAGAAGCCAGATGAGGTAAGGCTCATTAATTTCCCCTTCTTTCCCTGTGAAGAATTTGGCAAAAACAGATTCCCCTAACTCAGCCAGCCATTTGTGAAGGCTATTTGCCCTGGGCCAATTATATATTACACAATACGGGGGCCCAATAATTAGCTAATGAATTGGTTTCTTTGGGAAATGGTCAGACATGTCAGGGGTTGAGGAATATTTAGATTGCCTCTATGAGTCTTGCTAGAAACATCTGGCCCTTTTTTCTTCAATCAACATGCACCCTGAAGGGTCCCAAATTCAAAAATGATTATATTTCATGTCACTTATGTGCCTTAACAGTTTGACAAATTCAACTTGTGAGAATAAGTGACTCCGTGCTCAATTTACGTTGATCCCATTTTCTTCCAAACATCCAAAGAGAGAGAACCATTATAGATTGATAAAAGCCACTGATTGATCTATTGATTTCCAGACCTTAAATCTCCTAGGGAAGTCTTTGTAAAGTTCGTGTTCATAAAATTCTTGTTCTGCCACAAAAGCTCCCGGTGGATTGTGTTTCTCAACTACAAGGAGAATCATCAGGGCAAAACTCTGAAAATGTTTCTTTAGTATACAGCAGGCAGGAGGGCCCTCCGAAATCAGTCTCAATCTGGTTTCTTCAAAGGTTTATTTTTATTTCATTTTTGAAAACTTTTAATTTGAAGAGGGGGGAAAAAGTCCTTTCAAGCGCAACAACCCGCAGTGATGTAAGTGCCTTCCTGTCTCATATATAATCATGTCTGTTTGGACATGCTGAGTGTCATGTCCAGGGCTATGGTGCCACGTTGAGAACAATATTGAACTAAATAGTTTTGACAGAACAGCCAGACCTTTTCTTGGGGCTCCTGCTACATTGCATATCTGCTTCTTTGTACACAACGGGGGGAGCGAGTGATGGAAAGCAGAGGGTTCAATGGCAGCTGCAGTGGGCAAAGGCACCATCAATGGGACCTCTTTATTGATTTGCACTATCACCGGGGAACAGAGGACACATGACTCTATTTTCCAGGTTATCAGGTGCAAGAAAAAGTATAGCCGCTTTTCTAAAATGTGTACCCTTGATGCAATAAATGCTCTGAGTTCTTCTCATGCAGATTGATGTCAACCTATGTGGGCTAGGCTCAAAGAACTTCATTAATCTCTGCTTCTCCTCCTATTGCCCTGAGGAGGGTTGGTTGTTTAAGTGCATGGGGTTGGAGTAGTGAAAGCTGGATGCATTTGTTTCCAGATGAGTGTTGTGGTGCATTTATTGACAAACAGCACATTTTGACTGCAGAATTTTCTGAGATAATTTAGCAAGGTTTTAACTCAATAATATAAAAAGTTGGTGCAGCCGTTCTGATATCCTCTTCCACACCCGTGAGTCCTGGGCAGGTAGCCACTAAAAGGCTTTGTTCTTTAAAAGAACTGAATTCACCAAGAGTAAATAATGGCTAAGTGAATAAGAACCTGCCCAAACATTTTCTAGGAGGCAGAGAAAGAAGGGATCTGGGAGGCTTCAAGAGTGATGTGAAGGGTTGGAGAGATGACTCAGCCAGTAAGCACCAGGTAAAGATGAGGACCTGCGTTCAGCCCTTGGTGCTCCTGTAAGAAGCCAGTGAGGTGTGCATCCCAGTAGTGGGGAGGCAGGGACAGCCATCTAGCTAAATGGATCAGCTCTAGGTTCAGTGAAAGACTCTCTCTCTCGAAAACTAAGGTAATACAGAAAGCCACCTGGTGTCAGACTTTCAGCCTGCACATGTAAGTGCACACATATGTATGCATTCAGCCTTGCAAATGTGCACATACCCATATGAACACATATAGATACACTCCACACACAAAGTAAGAAGAGCAATGTGAAGACCTGTATATAGTAGGCTCCCAAACAGTCCTGTGGTGTCAACACCAACGGCCTTTCACACAGACAACATCCCCTTGGGTTTCAGTGAAGGGTCATGGTGCTCACACATAGTACAGTATCTGGGGATGGGAACTTCCAAGGCTCCTCACTCATGGATCTGGAGTATAGGCAAATCCGTCAGCAGGGACAACAAAGTCAGGGTCTCAACACCATCTTTTCAGGTGATCTTCCAAGAATAATTAGGCTCCAAAACCAAGCGCCCCCATGTGGACAAACTGGAGGAAGCAACTTCCTCTTTCCTGTGTGGGTGGAACATGTGTGTAAAGACACACTTCCCATGTGGAGGCAAGAGGCTAATACTGGATATCCTCTTCTGTCGCTCCCCACTTTATTTTCTGAGACAGGGTCTCCTCCTGAACCTAGACCTCAGCTAGATCAGCTGGCTAGCAAGCCCCCAGACTCCTTCTATCTCCACTATCTACTGCTGGCAGGCGCACACTGCATGCCCGGCTTTTATACTGGTGTTGGGGATCTAATCTAATCTAACGTCCTAATGTTTGCTCAGTAAGCATTCTCTCATCCCAAGCTGTTTGGTTTTCATGACGGCCTCAGAGATTCCAAAGCCTCACTTCTGTCCTGATTTCCTAGTCCCCAGCAGCAGTGAAAAGGAAACAATGACCTCCTACCTGGTGACAGAGCTTCAGCCATCTTGTAAGCAGACAACTGAAGACAGGCTGTACACTGGGGATGCTTCTTTGAAAAGGGTAATTTACCAGTGAGGAATCTGATCCAGAACCCAGACAGTCTGAAGAACAGCAAAACACATCAGAGTCTCCCCAAGAAGACTGGGCAGCAGGAGAGGACGTCTGCAGATGGAAGTACCTACTCAATGGCCACATTCAGATTTCCTCACCTGACAAAGGCTAAGGTTCACCCACAGCCTCCCAGGCTACTGAGCATTGTTGGGTCTGAGACCATACACACACACACACACACACACACACACACACACACACACACACACACACATTACCACAGCACTGTTCACAAAACCCAAGTTGAGCAGTCAGTCCAGATACCCATTAACAACTGAATGGATAAAGAAAAACACCGTGTATACACACAACAGACTTATAAAAAAACAATTGTCTCTCATTTGTAGAAAAATGTGTGGCACTAGGCATCATTATGTGATATGGCATACACCAGGCTCAGGTAGATGGCTATCATGGGTTGTCCTTCATATGCAGAATTTAGATCTAAGTACATATGGAAGACCACTTGGGAGGGGTAAAGGGAGGAAGGGGGAAGAAGAAGGGTTGTGAGACCGGATGGAGGAAAAGAAAGAGTAACAGGATGATATATTGTATTCTGCTATACATTTAAGACAAATTAATATCCTAATAAAAAAATAGGGAGCCAGAGATAGAGACCTCCGCTGCTCTTGACTCTCAGAGGGAAGTCTACCAAGACAGAACAGCAACAACATGTTTGGGTAAGGCGGAACCTTAAAGCAGTCCCAATGTTTTTATATTTATAAAATATATCTAGATGTTTATATTTAAAAACCCTGCTGACAGAGATTTCATGTCCTGACGTGACACATCTTCAGCTTGTAACGTTACTCCTGTGCTGCGAACAGTAGAATGTAACTACCCCTAAATGCCTACCATCTGGGTTTGATTTTTCAGGCTGCAACTCAAAATTTTAAGCACTGAATCCAAATTGCTATCTTAATCTTTATTTTAGTCTCCAAATGCTTTTGTGGCTAGTGTAAAGATGAATGGAATTCGAAAGTGGCCATTAAGATGACGAGCGTGTGATGGAAACTGAGCCCACTATATAAATCTAAATCCTTCCATAAATTTAAAAGAGAATTCACTGCTCAAAAATAAAAACATAAATCACTCTTATTTTCTGAATCATTGCTTGCTGATGATCCTACCCGGCACGATGAGGGATCACTATATTATTCTGGATACAGTACGATGTTTAAATTTTCCAATAGTCTCAACTGCCCACAGGATTTACTACTTCATGTACTCGCCAAGATGGAATGTATTTCTGCATAATTCCTGTAGCTAAGTATTATTGAAGCTTTGAATGCATGGAACATTTAATATGTGTATTGAGTCCAGTAGGATCAGTTACTGAAATGAATTATGGTTTTTTTTTACACCAAACCATTGAAAGCCCAATTAGAAAATTGACCACTTATATGGAGGCTGTTTCTCCTCTGTGTCTCCTCCTCACTGCGCAGGCTTGGGCTGCAGGATCAATTCATGAAGAGTCAGACTGGGCCAGGCTTCACATCCAGACTGAAGCATTTGAGCCTTGACAGAAAACAACGTGAGTGATGTAACCGAAACGGTCAGGCTGGATGTGGTACACAGAACGTTCTCCAACACAAGGTAACAAGGAAATGTCTCCGCTGCAAACACAAGAACCTGAGTTCAATTCCAGCACATACATCAAAGTATTTAGTCATGGGAACTCACTCTTGTAACCCCACTGTGTAGCAGGAATCTTAAAAGTTCTTATTAATAAAATCAAACCTGAAGCCAGTTATTGGGAAGATCAGAGAGACAGAACAGGCCACAGCTACCTCACCTTGCCAATTCCTCAGCTGGTCCTGCCTGTTTCCTCAGACTGGAAGCTTCTGAGTCCTCATCCGAATGGATCTCAGCTGAACTGCTTCTCAAAAGTCTGAAAGCTTAACCAGCTAAAAGCTTCTAGTTACGGGTCTTCACTCCTTATATACCTTTCTGCTTTCTGCCATCACTGCCTGGGATTAAAGGCTCACTTTCTGGGATTAAAGGTGTGAGTCACCATGCCTGGCTATTTCCAGTGTGGCCTTGAACTCACAGAGATCCATGCCTCCAGAAGGCTAGGATTAAAGGTGTGAGTGCCACCATTTTCTAGCCTCTGTATCTGGTGGCTGTTCTGTTCTCTGATCCCAGATAAGTTTATTAGGGTGCACAATATTTTGGGGAACACAATACCACCACACCACTGCTCAGGAGGAAGAAGCAGATGGATCCCTGGGGTCAAGGGCAAGCCAGCAAATGCTTGTTTTAGTTCCAGGCCAATGAGACCTTCTCAGAAAGGAACTTTGGTTGATGATGCCTTAAGAATGACCTGTGAAAATGTCCTCTGGCCTCTGCATGCATGCGTATCTACATACATACACATATATAAGTCTATGCATGCATGTACTCATGTGTGCATGCACACACATGGACAATGAATTTTGACTTTCATTTGAGGGAACAGTCTTGTGTGGTGGTAAAGGCATGGCATAGTTTGTAGAGACAGGGACATGTGACAGAAACTCCTCAGATCTTAGTGGACCAGGAAGAAAAGAGCTAAGTTCCAGGGCCCAGTGTGCTTTCCTATTTTCCTGACATCACTGATACTCGGGGTAGGTCTTCCATGCTAGTTAAGCCTCTCCGGAGATACCCTGACAGACACATCCAGAGGTTTATCTCCTAGATAATTCCAAACCCAATCATCTTGACAGAGGAAATGAACTATCTTATCTCCATATCGTTTCCCACGTAGAATTGAGTAGAAAGTCTGAGAACCCACTAGAACATCATTAGAAGTTGGTGATAACAAAACTGTGAGATGTGACAGGGACATTTCAAGGGGAAGATGGAAGACAGGTTGCTACCACTGGCTGTCATCTGGGCTGCTGCAGGGACAGCCACACAGAAGCAGCAGCAATGGATAAAGGAACCAATGTCTGTCTGGAAAGGAGATTCCAGAGTCACGGAGACTGCTCGGACTTACCCTCTCCTCTCTCTGGTCTCAGCACAGACCCTTAGAGAGACATAAGAGTGTGCCACTCTATGTGGGAGATGGGACAATTGATTGGGTATGCATGCTTGTACAAACTCTCAAAATGACCTTCCTAGTATGCCAAAGCTCATGATATCCAAGTTGGATACAGATATGTTATTTGCATATTCTTTCTTCTTAAGTGTAAATTTGTTTGTAATTTTTTCTATGTAAGTATATTTAGCCATATCAGAAAGGGCATATATAAAATGTTGATACTGAGTCTCCAAGTTATGAAATTGCTTTAAAATTTTATTGCTTTATAATGAGCATCTACTACTTCCAAAATATTCAAGTTCAGTTTTTTACTAAAGATATGAATTAACTATTTCCTATTCCCTGCAGGAAGGAGATATGAAGTTACTTCTTCTATCTGGCCTTTAACTGATACATTTTACAGCAAATTAGTAAACACTATTGTTAGGAAAAGGTCCCCAGTCTTATCTCAGATCCGCTCTATGAAACACTACTACACCAAGACCCACAATCCCGTGGAATGTCTTAGGTGTTTCAGTGCTGAAGATTAAAGTATCTCCAAGGATCAAGGAGAAGTCTGAAGTATTGAAATGCTAATGAAGGTGTGCCTGAGAGGAAATTGCGGGGCATCTCTTCTGTGTTTAATGCTTCTGAAAGAACTTTACAGAATAAACAGGGTGTTCAATCTATGCTTCCCCAAAGGGCTGTTGCATTTGAACTCAGGCTCCCAGGTAGCAAGTTAAAAGCACAAGTTAGGACACAAACCATCACAGTTTCTACTCAGAATCCATTTCATCCATATAGTCAAAATTAGAATTCGTATTTTCTTTCAAAACTAATTAATTCACTTAATATCTAGATATATGCTGTGCTAAGTGGAGAGTGTGGCCTAGACAGGGAGAAAGAAATATACAGCTAGGAGATGTTCAATATACACTGGCAAAGAAAGTTGTGTGTTGATGTGTAATAACAGCACTTTAAAAAGATGTCTCATCCCTAGGAAGTTTGGTTTTTAGATGCTAGAGAGCTTCGTGACGTTGTGATTCTGTGTGTTACAACTGAAGGGAAGAAAGGCTTCTGGCCTTCCTTAAACTCTCTCTGTTTAGAAAGAGCACATATCAGAAAGGGTGTTCAGCCACACAGGGGGTTCAGTCTCCCTGACCTCCTCGGGTCTGAGGACCACTGTAGAAGAAGGGGAGGAAAGACTGTGAGATCCAGAGGTGGAGAAGAATGGAGTAAAATGGTCTCCCTGACCTCCTGGGGTATGAGGACCACTGTAGAAGAAGGGGAGGAAAGACTGGGAGATCCAGAGGTGGAGAAGAATGGAGTAAAATGGTCTCCCTGACCTCCTCGGGTATGAGGACCACTGTAGTAGAAGGGGAGGAAAGACTGGAAGATCCAGAGGTTGGAGAAGAATGGAGTAAAATGGTCTCTGTGGGCGTTGCTGGACCACTACACTCACAGCTCATAGCAGCTGCAACTGTCTGTGCATGACCTGCACAAGGTCAAGCCACTCTACATTCGTGCATGGGTTGGGGAAGGGCTTCACAAGCCCCAACTCCCAACTCCCCGAACTGAGGAGCTGTGGACAGTTGGTGATTCTGGGGGAAGGAGGAAAGGACACTCAGTTTTATTCCAGGACCCTAGGAAGGCTGACAATGCTCTTAGTGGACGGCCCTAGACCCGTGAGTACACGGACAGCACAAATGGGAGTCCGAGGATATTAAAACAACGGGGGGGGGGGGGGGGGGGGAGGGGGGGGGAGCAATGAAGTTTCAGGGTAGGGAGGAGGGGCCAGGCCTGGGAGGAATTAAGGGGATTTGTTAGGACGAGTATGGTGAAAATGCATTGTAGAAAATCGGAGAATTAATAAAAAATTTCATTCCTGATCAGAGAATAGCCATAGATAGTCTAAATGAAATGATAGTAAATATCCCGGTACACATCTTAACAATGTGTATGTGTGCACGTGTGTGTGCATGCAGCTGGGAAGAAGGATGAAAAGATTAATAGATGTGTAGATAGATAAAAAAACAGAAGCACTCCACGTGGAATTTACATTAAATGCACATTGGCTTTCAGGAAACATATTTATCAGTCAAAAAAAAATACTACCCACAAGCTTAATTAAAACATCCCCTTATAGATTAAAAATGCATGATTTTTATGTTTTTATGATATGCAGATTTTCTTATGTTTTCTTATTAGTCTGCCCTCTAAAATTGTTTGAATGCCATACATAACAATCAAAAAGAAATCCAACCTTCTCTATGACTTCTTGTCACTCCTGGAACATCAGAGAAGAGAGATCAAACACTTTGACTCTCATTACTGAGAGTTTCATGTGTAATTAAATGATTTAGACAAAGAGTCAGTCTGATAAGAATGTGAGTGGGGAGGCTTGTTCATTCAAGCGTGTTTGGGTATTAGTATGCCAGTGTACAGCCACAGCTGGGTATTAGTATGCCAGTGTACAGCCACAGCTGGTTGTACAGTATGCCAGTGTACAGCCACAGCTGGTTGTACAGTATGCCTATGTACAGCCATATCTATACTGCAGACTCCAATAAGACTGAAAATTCTTTAATTACTTGAAATTGAGAAATCATGACTAGACAATGTCACTAGCCACTTCTGGGGTAAAAACAGTAAAATTTCAGTGCATAGTTGTCTTGGTAGTTTTCTATGTTTAGAGATAATTGTAAAAGTCATACAACATACAATTGGTCATGAACCAGACTGTTATACACTGTCGTAGTTATCATTTCTATTGCTGTGAAGAGACACCGTGGTCATGGCAACTTATAAAGAAAATATTTAATTAGGGTGGCTCCCTTACAGTTTCAGAGGTTTAGTCCATTATCATCATGATGGGGAGCACGGCAGGATGCAGGCAGATGTGGTGCTAGAGTTGAGAGTCTCACATCTTGCAGGCAACAGGAAATGGAGTGAGACACTGGGTGGTATCCTGAGCATAGAAAACTTCTGCTGTTTTCCATAGGCTTAGTGCCTACACCTGAATCTACTGATATTTTAACTACCATCTGTGGCCCTGTGGCCCTGTGGCCCTGTGGCCCTGTGGCCTGGAAATCAGCGCACTGCTCAGGCAGCAGCCTGACAGGATTTCTGATCCCACCTGCACTGGCGCTGATGCTACTGCCAAATGTAGTTTTCAACTAAGTATCATTCTATTTACCAAAAAGACTCAGGAGTCAGATGATGGGGTGAAAATCTGCTAGCTCAGAGAGGCCAAGAAGCAACCAACTACCCACCCTTTTTGGCTGGAGACCCAGCAAGAGAGAGACTCTCCAACCATTCCAAACCAAAAATACTGTGAAAACTCCAAGTCCCACCCTACTCCTTCCTGTGTCTCTTTCTATCCATCTTCCTAGCTCCTCTGTCCTCTCTGTGACTAATTCCTGTCAAAAGTTGTTGGCTCTTCCCCCTTATCCAAGATTGACTTTATTAACACAGTCTCAGGTTTCAGAGTGTGATCAAATATCCTGCAGCAAACGTCAAAGCCAGCACCAGATAAGGGCTCCAACAAGGCCATACCTATTCCAACAAAGTCATACCTCCTAAGAGTGCCACCTCCTATGAGATGATGGGAGCCAATTACACTCAAACCACCACACATATATAGTTCATGTTTACAGAAATTTTTGGACTAAAGGGCGTCCCCAAGGTATGACATAAACGGCACTGCTTCCTTTACATCCTTCTTTACCCAACACAAACTTGAAAGACTCCTTGCTGAATGAACACTTTTATGATTTTAGTTTTAGTTCTATCATAGTTAAAGTATTACATAAACAAAGATCTACTAGAAAGAAACTTAACCAGCCATGTGCAAAAGCCCTCTTAACTACTATTCTTTGGCTTAAACTTATAGACACAATAAATATCCATGAAAATCACAATTTACTGGCAGGGTAGTCATGGACATAAATGCAAGGCTGTGACAGCTTGCTAGTTTGTGATTTCAGGTATTGTATGTATGAAGAAGGAAGAAAAGATAATGTCATTTCATAATGAAATACCAAGTGGTAAGGTTTTAATTCTTGACCAAACACTCATGCAACTACAATACAGGAGGATTCTTTCCAAACTCACCTTGAAATGTAAGTACTATTGCAACAGCAATAAGAGGCAAGGCCTTTAAAGGTTGTGAGGTTCCACTACAGTGGACTGATCTTGTGGATAAAGTAAGGCTATTTATGACCAGAATGAGGAAGTTGTCATGGCAACACATTCCTAACAAAATAAGTTCCTCCCCATTTCTCCTTGTGTACATGTTTCCTTGTCATGTAATGCCCAGGATGTTATGACACACAAGGAACCCATTGCCAGGATTGGTTCTAAGTTCTCATGTTCCCTGGTCTCCAAAATCTTAGTTCTTGATAATCACTCAGTCTTCACTACGCTACTATAGCAACAGAAAGCAGACTAGCAGAGATGGTAGGTCTGGCCGTCAAGCTACGGTTCAAAAAAATGACTGCTTTCAGCAAAGAAGGTGAAGCCAATTCCTCCTCCAATCTTAGGGCTAAAGTATATTCCAAAAGCTTCCCAGAGATTACGAAGCATACAGCATGTCTATGTTTTAACTGACTACTGTCAAAAAAGTAGCTCTGACCAAGACTAGAATGTGATTTTGAAATTCTGCCAGTTCACTTGTCCCGCATGCCTAGACTTCTATGTGAAACTGTAGGGCAGTAGACAGAGGGGCACTGCATGAGCGAGAGGCACTGTTATGCTGAATGGTAATGAGTGAATGTCTTCTGACTCATTTCCTGGAGAATTTGTTTGTGTTTCAACATAAAAGATGATAAGCTCAAGAGACAGCAAACTAGGTAGCCTGGAAGAACTCGGATCATGTCATCTCACAAATATATATCTGTTCCTATTGCATACAGATATATGGAGAGAGAGATAGACACACAGACAGGTAGAGGCAGAAATAAAATATGTGTAAAAGAGAGGTAGGCACAGAGACATAGAAACAGAGAGAGAGGCACAGAGACAGGTAGAGACAGAAAAGGGGAGAAAGACAGGGACAGAGATAGATAAACAGACAGAAAGACATAGAGACACAGAGTGAGATAGAGCAGAAGGAAAATGAAAGCAGCTTAAATACTTAAAGAGAAATGAACACTTGAACCCCTTCCATCTCCAAATCTGCTCAGCAGTAGACCTCATCTGAAGACATGATTTAGAATGACAACAGTAGCATCCCTTCTATGACAGTCAGAAAGGAGGATGTCCAGGAGTGAGTAGCACCATCGTTGGCACCATCTAACCTATCCAATATGCTGTCAGGGGCAGCCTTAAGCCAATGGCATCCTTGAGTCTGGAGCGGATCTGAGGGTGGGAAAGGAGAAGATGAGATCCCTGGAACTGAAATGAGGTCATGGGTATCATCCTTCATGCTCAAGATTATTCTTAGCCTGCCGGCACAGCTCAGCAAAGCAAGGGTTATATATGCATTCAACAGTGAGCTGAGCCTCTACCCCAGCTATACCAACACCAAGCCAGGGAAATGGACCATAGTATGGAAAACAGAGCATGTGGCTTACTTCTGTCAACTTGTAAAACTGAGACATAGTTCTGCAGCTGCACGGGACAGCAGAGTGCCACTGAGATCATTAACATGCCAATGACCAACACTGTGGACCCAGAGCTCTGCAACTCTACCCATAATTCTGAAACCGAGAACCGTCTGGAAATCCATCATCTTTAACCTTTTTGAAAAACAAACTTTGATGATTGAATAAATGTAAGGCTACTTTTGACTTTTATGTTATTTACTGTGAAAAGCCATAGATTTTGCTGGTAAAATTTAATGATTGGCTCTAAATTCCTTCACTGTTTGAATTTGAAAGCCTATCTAGCCTTAGAACCTCTCCTCAAGCTTTTCTTTCACACATCAAGTCTTATTTGGGGTTTAGAAATGTTGTGTGGTGATTGTTTTATTGGCCCAGTTCAAAAATAAACCATGCTTCTGTTTGTGAACTTGTTTTCTGTGTGTTGGTGCATATGTATGTTGTGGGTGTGCACAGATGTGCACATCTCTGTGTGCTCAATAGATGACAGAAGATGTTTATTGCCTTCCTCCATTGCTGTCTTGAGGCAGGATTTCTCACTGAACCTTGAGCTCAGCATTTCAGACTATCTGACCAGCAAGTTCCTGGCATGCACCTGCCTCTCCTCCTCAGTGCTGGAGCTACAGGCATGCCTGACTATACCTTGCTTTTTTTAACATAGATGGTAGGGATTTGAACTCAGGCCCTCATGCTTATGAAGGAAGCTATCTAACTCATTGAGCTATGTCCCTGACCCTAGAATTTGCTTTTAATCAATATTATTTCTGTGTCAATTCTCAAATTAATATAATAACAGTAATAAAGCTCAGGTAGCAAGTACTTCCTATGATGGTGACCCTGTGGTACAAGCCTTAGTTTGGGTTTGCTTAGCAATTGGGTATTAGTCCTGGCTTCTCACTAGAAAGAACAATGTGACAGTTTTAATTGTCAACTGGAAACAATCTACAGTCACCTGGGAAGAGAGTCTCAATGAGGGATATTCTAGATCAGATTTCCTGTGGGCGAGTCTGGGAGGGATTATCTTGATTGTAGTTACTGATGTGAACAGACCTAGCCTGAGAGTGGGTGATATCATTCCCTGTGCTTGGAGTCTGAACTGTACATGAGTAGAGAAAGTGAGCTGGGCAATAGGTGTGCATGCATTCATTCTCTCTGCTCTTGACTGTGGTGTCACTGGGTGCTTCAAGTTCTTGCTGCTTGTAACTTCTCTGTTTTGATGGACTTACAGGATGGACTGGAACCTGGAACTGTGAGCTAAAATAAACCATTTTCACTCTAAGTTCTTTTTGTCAGGGTATTTTGTCACAGCAGCTGGAAGGAAGGCCAACATCAGTAAACTCTCTTTAGACCTCTTTGATCTCAGCACTGTGAACAATCATCGGTGGCTCTGGCTGAAGGTAAAAAAGTTAAGAGATTCCCATGCCACTCGTAGCATCTTGTCCTATGTTTTCTAGCATTTGTCATGTTTATGATGGATATTATTTCTCTGTGTAATGCGATATCAAATCCCCATGAAGTGGGGTCCAAGTTTATCTCAGTCATCAGGGGCCTGCTGCCATTTCAGGCCATGTTGGTAAAAACAAACCTCTAAGATGAACCCTACAATCTTAGGACAGGGTATTGAACACATCCTTTCTTTGCTCTTTCCTCTGAGATCACACTTCATTTTTCCCACTTTTTGAGCTTCTTTGATAATCTTTTCCAACCCAGTATGTCTTCCATGTGTTCTCTGAATTCTACTTGCAAGCTGCAAAGTTGTTCCTATGGCTGATCTCTCTCTTCCTGCACACCATTTCACACAGTTGTAAAGACTCCTTTGATGCTCATGGCCTTCTTCCTGAGAACCTAGCCTGATTCACAGATTCATTAGGATGAAATTCTATCAAACATTAGAACAGGCAACATTTCACTATTATAGGCTGAGAGCAGTCCTTCTGCTACCTCTGACCATGAGTTTTTTGTTGATTTTCTATCACCCCTCATACCTGCTTCTCTTGCTACTAATTGAATCACTTTCACCACCTGAGTTTTGGACAGTCATTCCGTCATTCCCACACCTCACCTCCATGTATCAATCTTGATTAACTGTCTGTGGGCTGAAACACACATACCCAAACCTCATCAGTTAAACAATGCTGGCTTATTTCTTACAGAATGTCTGTGATGTTTCCATGTTGGTTTTATGTGCCAGCTCATGCTGGGTGGTTAGTTAGGTTGGGAAGTTTAAATGGCCCCTGCTCACATCTCACCACTGGTGTGATTTATTGTTTGGGAAGGTGTGTGTGTGTGTGTGTGTGTGTGTGTGTGTGTGTGTATAAAGAGTGTAGGACATGAATGGGTAGGTGCATAAGTATGTTCAGGTGTTCATGTATGCATCTTTGTGTGTGTGTGTGTGTGTGTGTGTGTGTGTGTGCATCTTTATGTATGCATGTGGAAGTTAAGGGTCAACGTGGGCATTCTCCTTAGTTTTTATCCACCTTGTTTTTACTTGTTTGATTTTTGAGACTAATCTAACTATGTACCCTGGCTGGCCTGGAACTCACAGAGATTCACCTTCCTGTCCCTTCCAATCATTAGAATTCATGGTACGCACCACCATGCCCACTGTGTCTACCATGCCCACCATACCCACCATGCCTACCATGCCCAGCCACCTTGTTTTTAGATCCTCCCTTGCCATTTTGCCTTATAATTTTCGAGCTATGTGTGACCTCTACATTATAGATAAGTAGGTAAGTAGAAAGATAAATGATTGATAGATTTATTGATAGAAAAAAGATAGATGATCTAAGTATATACATAGATACTACATGGATGATATTGATAGGCAGATAATAGATGATAGATACATAAATATATAGATTAGATAAATAAAAGATAGGTGTTAGATATTAAACAAATCTATACCATATATAGATGCTAGAAAGATTATAAGTGATAGATAATAAATGATACATAGATGGCAGCTATATAGATATGTAGATGATAAACAGATTATAGACAGATACATAAATATAACCAATGAGTTGTGATGTATATTACTGTAATACCACACAGTGACAGCTTACCAATTAACTCATGAATGTGTGTTTATGGCACTGGAAAATTTTTATGTTTAATAATTTTTTTAGAGGGACATTGAAATAGTTGTGAAAGGAAAAAAAACTAAAAACTTTGTCTGGGTTTCACACCCATATTTCTTTCAAAGAATGTGCTATTCTTATTTTTAAATGCATGGTCCAGAAGGTGCCCCCATCCCCTCCGTGCTCTGTGCTTTTGCTCCAATCCTTCCATGGCACCCCACATAAAATCTGGGGGTCAGGGCTGCGTCAGTAGAAGTGAGGTGGAAATGAAAGTCAAAGTACATTTTACAAAAGGGAAAATGATAAATCTCTGTTTCTGGCAGATTGTAAAGATTAGCAGCAAGGGAGGATCAAAGATCTCACCACAGTCATTATTCAACACACTTTTCACATTCTCCAAATCATATATCCTGGGTCAAATAAACTAAATAGCCAGACCTGACATTGTATATTCTATATCACAGCATACATACATATATAATATATGTGTATTTTATCTCCCCTAAATGCTTCATGTTTTCTGCAATATTTTAAAAATTAAAACTCTCTCATCAACTGATATTTGAAGGAAATGCCAAATTAGTAATAACAGAATATTGCCGTGACTAGTGCAACTGCCTCCATCTGTCACATTCCTCTACCTCGCCACCAGCATACATCACACTCTGTCCCCAGCCCTTGACGAAGCCAGAGAGATGAGTATATGATTAGTTCCATCAGTTCCAGAATGAGGAAAGACTGGAGGTTGGAGAGTGAACCAGCAGAATTAAGGAGAAGAAGCTGGGGATAAGAACAGAGTCACAGAGCCTAGAGGGTTACAAGTGGGAACAATACAGATCACAGTTTGTGGGCTGGTACATGATCTAAGAAAAAGCAGGTCAGCCCAGGACATCCTAGGTTAATATAAGCAGCTCCCTTTTACAGCCAAGGAGTAAAGTATGAAGGGTCAGACCTTCAAACAGCTCGAGGTGTGCCTGGAACAGACATCCAATGGACACATTTTTCTCTTTCTACATTTGATGTCACGTGGCTCTAGGCAGTGAGGTTTTGCTGAAATTCCTTTAAGATACTTTTACAGGGTCAGCTCTGTGCTCACAGCACAATGAGAAGCCTCGTCAGTGACTAACCTGACAGGGTATAACATCTACATATGTCCTCCAAGTAGTGACAAGAGGAAGGTATCCGTCTGGATAGCGATGAGCCAAGTCCATTTTAATAGATGGCAGAAGTGAGATTCAAGCTTTCAGACTGGCACTGGAACTCTTAAGAAAATCATGGAACTGAAAATGTTTTAGCAATGACCTAGAGTTCTATAGATTTATATTTATATATATATATATGTATATATATACATATATGTGTATGTATATATATATATATATATATACACATACACACACACACACACAATTTGGCTTTCTACAAGGTACTTTATCAAGTAAAATATGTAAGCTTGCCCCCACCCCCAGTCCCTTGAGCTGAATATGTTCAGACAAACAGTAGCATACTAACCTATGAGTATTATCACTAAAATGGTAGGGTTTGTTTTTATTTATTTTTTTTTTTTGCACACTTTTGAGGCCAGAAAACCTTTTGACAATGTTTTTAATGCCCCAGAACTCTAATACCTTTGGGACTTGAAGGTAATGGAGCAGATACAAATGAAACATGTCCTCCATGACCACACTTTTCTTTCACCCCCCCCCCAGAGATTTGAAACACGGTTGGAAAACCAGTAGACTAAGACAATGAATTAAAAACCTCTTTCTTCTCTCTCGAGATGCAGGTTTAACTCTGATACAGGATTCCCATGGAGACAGTATCAACTGGTCTTTAGATATTTCCTGTAAGCTTTTTATTTTTCCACAGGGTATATGAGTTTGTTGAAAAGGCATGAAGTCAGTGTCTAGACCCTCTGTCAAGGTGCTTATTTTTCTGGGCCTTCATCTGGCAAATGATCCACTGTTAGAATAAAGGTACAGTTTCAGCCATGTAATATCAATGCACATGTTTGTCCCACAAATGGCCAACTCAACTTATATGTTTTTGTTTTTTAAAAAACTTATCATTATTATTCTATTCATCTTCAGACACTTCATCTACAAATACATTAGCTGGGTTACAAGAGAGAGCGTATGGTATAACGGAAAAACTCCAAGTCACTGATAAGCTTCTACTAGGTCATGAGGTTCAGCCTGATATTCCCGCAGCAGAATCCAGTATAAGAGTTAATAAGTGGGCTGCAGAAGCCTCCCGTCAGTAATTGCTACCTCTTCTTCCTCCGTCTTGAATAGCAGAACATAGAAAGGTCCTGTATTTTGCAATTTGAGGCAATCAGTGTTCACATTACCTATTTAACTGTGAATTAAAAACAGTATCACATTGCTTTACTAGCAATTCATATCTAGATATATCACCACTTTTTAATCGATCTTGTGAAACTCAACAAAAGCTATTATGCCTGTTTAGGAAAAAAAATCCTGCAGTGAACATGTAATAGTAAGTTCTAGAAAGCCAGATAATTTCTTTGCTTAATAATAGTTTTCTTTCCTCTTGGCTGCAGGCGTTCCTAACGAACGCCATGCCAAGCGCGCGGAGCTTGGATTATGGCCTGTCCTCCTTGATTATTTCTGTCAGCGTGCTGACCCGGGGTGCCCTTTTCTTGTGTTGTTCCTTCTGTTTCCATTTTTCATGTCATCCAGCTTTTCATCTTGTCAATCAGCTTTTGACTTCCTGATTAAAGTGTCTGTCACAGGAGCGGCCTGGTCTCTAGTCAGTTGTTTAATTTGTTCCTCATGGCATCCAATCGAGTTATTCATCTGGCCCAGCTGTTCCCAAGTGCTTCCAGCATCACTTTTTCATGTGTTTGGGTTTAACCTCTATATCTATGCACAACAATGTGAACTGCTCCATCCATTCATACTGTGGGCTGCGGAGAGCTTTGCCTTCCCAAGGCCTTCTCACTACAGGCTGGCGGCTACGCTGTGGCCAAGCCAGTGCAGAGAAGTAGTATTTCAGTTGGATGTTATGGCAACGGGTACAACTAGAGATTAGTTTTCCAAAATTATAGCAACACCCTCCCCCTTTTGACAATTAGGACGATGTAATGGAAACTCTGCACCGTTCAAATTCGGATCCACCCAAAAATAATGCTGATGGCGGTTGGCAGGGGACAGGAAACGTGTATCTGCCAACACTGTGGATACTACCCGGGACGCTCCAGGATCCATTTGTTGCATTAGGTGACATGAGATACTCTCTTGGCTGGAATTAATGCAGATCTCTAAGCAGGGGGAAAAAATGAAGTAAATCTTCTGAGTTTGCTAGACTAAAACTGGTCTTCTCTTGGTAAAATGATTTATATTATGCAACATTCAAGAAGCCACATAATACAACAGGGGGTGGGAGGGAAAGAAATCTATGGTCCATTTCTCCCAACTCTTCTTTCTCAGCCCCTCAGACCTCATCAGTTCCAAGTTTCTGTAGACTGTTTATTCGTAAGCTGTTCCTTCCTGCTGTAACTATCATATTTCTCTACTACATCCCACAAACTTGAAATGATAACTCCATGGCAGAAGCCGTAGACATGAACACGAGCCATGACCATGTGCCCTGGATACAGAAGAATAAAGAATGACTCCAACGAGAAGCAACAAGCTGGATGTGACTACACAAACCATCTTGGTCCATGAAAAGATCTGTAAAGGAATCAGTTACTCCCTGAAGAACATGCTTAGCCTAATGGCATAGACCACGGGGGAAAGAATAGGACAATGATGGAACAATTCCTGGAGAGTTGATTTTAATGTCTACCAGATAATTTGAATTTCCTGTGTGCAATATTTTGTGTGGACTGACCCATATTACTAACAAGAGGACTGACTGGATTTTGGTTTTGGACGTTTCCTGGATTTCATTTTTAATTAGAATTATAAACTACTCAATAAAGTTTAAATGCCACTGGTACAAATCAGAAAGTGTCTCATAGATCATAGGGAGTCACATGATTTGAATGATTTATTTCTAGTATTGTTCTGGTCAAATGAGCCCCACCTCAGCTGTAGAGGTTTGAAGGTTTCCAAGAAAATTCTCAGGCAAAGTGTTTTTTCCCACAATCTATTTCCAGAGATGTTCGCGTATTGTCTCAGATGGATCTACTTTTTTAATCTTTCATGTCTCAGAAGAAAGCTGCTTGTTAATCTTTTCGTTATTAACCCCATGAAGAGAATATGGGGAGTGTCTACTCCATCTTCACTCTACTTCTTCTAGTGAGTTTTCTAGATCATAGAAGTTAGGAAGGGTTTTTTTTGTTTTGTTTTTTTGTTTTGTTTTGTTTTTTTTAAAATCACATTTACTACATTCCTTTGCAGCTAAGGTTCTGAATAGAATTGAGATTTTTCAGCATCAGATATACTTATGAAATATTTGAAAAATATGGGAGCAGGGCAAAGCTAACCATTTCACCATTTTTACTGGAGACTTTGACAAGCCTTGGGTTTGGCTCCAGAACTGTTGGCATATGCCTGTCATACCAAGAATCAGGATTGGAAACCAGTTTTCTGAGAATTCTAAGACTAGGAAGCTGTATGTGCAGATACACTCCCTACCCTAAATTACATCTAAAAGTCGCCACTCTGGACGCACAGTTCCAGATGGGTCATGGCTCCACTCATTCTGGGTGTGGCTGGGTATGGGCAGTTTTGGGTGATTGCTTCATTAAACATTTCTGAGTTCTTATTCAGGCTTGCCAGTGTTTGATCAAACCTTAATCTCTTGAGATAATTCTCTTTCATATTTATAGGGAGTAATTGAACTGGAAATTTGTCCTGATTGTTATAATTGCTTCACACTTTTCTGGATGGCCCTGTGTCCTTGTCAGGACACAGAGCAAGGGCACATGGTTTGGAATCACACTGATTATTACATCCTCTTTGATCTGCAGCAGATTTATCATCTTATCAGAGTCTCATCTTACAAACTAAATGCACACACACACATATAAGCATAAAGTGAGATCATACATTCCCAATGTTTGGAACACTGATGTAAGTGATTGATAATTATCATCAATATTCAGGGGCTTAAATTTGGACAGTCGGTTACTGACAGTATTCCCTGTTGAGTTAATCAAGGGCCACATTGGATGATAAACATTAAAACCTCAGAGACAATATGGTTTATTCCTTTAAAAGAACATTCCTGTCCATTCAGATCTAGGGACCCAACTACTCATGAAAATCAGTTCCAGTTTTCTCATGGGTACCCCAAGTCACTGAGACTCTCCAATTGTTAAGATCACCATTTCATAAAATATAATTATAGACACACGTGTACCCCTTTAGAATAACATGTTAGGACATCTGCACATGCTTACTTAAGCTACGAGAAGTATGGTGTGACCATCAATCTAAGAACGACCAGACTGCAGACAATAGGAGAATGTTGACCACACTTCTCATCTAGCCCTGGGGACATTGCTTAACCTGGAACACAATGGCAGGAAGGAATGCTGTGACACACTATCTTCTGGACATGACATGGGTACTGCACCCATGAAATCACAGCGCCTGTGGTTGCATGCACAAGACTTGCACAAGATCAAGTCAGCCAAAATTTCAGCACAGATGGGAGAGGAACTCATAAGATTCTAGCCTTAACTGAGAAATAGTTGGTAATTGCTGTGGGACAAAGACTTCTTCTTTGGAGTGTGGCCACAGGTAAGCTGCCCATACTCTCCAGTGCATGTCCCCATACCTATGTACATATAGACGCATCAATTAGACCTGGTGAGTTATTTTAAAAACTAAAGAGCCTCCACATGGCCTCAGGTGGTAGTTACATATGCCACTCATATCAGCACGGCACCCTGAGGCAGCAAAGCCTGAGGACATCACCAAGGCACCAGGCAGCTGCACAGATACCAGCATGGTCTGTCCTGTATATGTTCATGTGGATCGCAGGCTTCATTGTGTCCTAGGGCAGCAACACAGACACCAACATGGCCTCTGGTGGCATCGCAGGCCACGGCTCCTTTGAGGAGGTTGAATCCAGAAAGTGAACCTTTCCTCATCTTGGGCCACCGTCATTGCCCATTGTGGTGGTATTTTACTTGTACTGAAATGTGATTTTAATTGTATGTTAATAAATAAAGTTGCCTGGGGGTCAGAGTTTTAGAGCCATAGCAAGTGCGTGGCGGTGGTGGTGCACGCCTTTAAGGACTTGGAGGGCGGTACATACAGGCAATGACAAGGTAGTCACGTGTTTAGTTTACAACCAATGAGAAGGCAGAACATCTAGACTATTTAAAGACATACACACAGGAAGTAGGCCTCTTTTTCAGAGAGCTCTCTTGGCTGAAGCAGGATAGCTGAAGCAGGAAGGGTAAGGCTCTTAGTTCTGACCTCTTGGCTTTCTTCTCTGAATCGGCTCTGTGTTTCTTATTTAATAAGACGGTTGGTTACATCTACAGCCCATAGCCAAGGGGATCCCACAGCAAGGCAGCAGGTTTGGGGCCAAGTCTGCATCTGATTCAGCTCCAGGCTGCTGTACCCCATCCCACTTACTTGCTCCGTTTTTCAACCTTTCCCATCTCTCCATTACATGTTTGTTCTTTGTAGTGGTGCCCACCACTGTGCAGGCGCCAGTAGTGGTGTGGGCATGGGAGGGGCGATTTCATCCTTCTCGGGAGAGCTGGCCCCACCCTTTGCCAGCCCACAGCATGGCTCCCCTAGGTTGATGGCTTCTGGCGCTGATGCAGGCAGAGAAAGAGTCATCCTCCCTTAGGGGCTGGCCACTAGGAATTTGACCATGCTCCAGTGCATATATGGACAACTAGAATGGACTCGGTTTTTTTTTTGGGGGGGGGTCATGAAGGAGGGGGGCAGACATGGAAAGATTGGAAAGTGAACGTGATTGGGTGCATGATGTGAGATTCCCAAGTAATCAATAAAAAAACAATAAAAAGAATATGAAGTTGGGAGGGGAATGAGTTGTGGAGCAGCTTGATGAGGGGAACGGAGTGTGATATTTATTATATTTATGAATGGAATTATCAAAAATAATGTTTATTTTTTATTTTCTATGTGTGGATGTATTACCTGCAAATATATCTGTGTACCACAAGTGTGCAGTGCCTGAGCAGACCAAAGGAGGATATCAGATCTCCTGGGACTGGAGTTACAGACAAGTATAAGCCATCATGCAGGTGCTGCGAATTGAGCCGGGTCCTCTGGAAGAGCAACCACTGCTTTTAACTCCTGAGCCATTTCTCCAGTCCCAAGAATAATATTTTTCAATTAAAAAGGCAGAGGTGGTGATGGTTACAAGGATAGAGTATCATGTGGGCATAGCAGGGAAACTGCACATATGAGCTCCCTGAGCTTCTGACTAAAGGCCTGCACATGCTCAAGCCTGGCAAAACCCAAGCACAGAGGCCAGAGGTGGGCGTGGAGTCCCATCCCACTCCTGGGTAAGCAGCTATTGGCAGCCGATGGCGGCCACGAGAAAGAGAGTTTCTTTAAGGGTATAGCCCCTGGTAGGCCAACCACCCTGTAGTCGCTAGAGTCCAGTGGAAGGTCGCACACTTAAAAGTAATGGGCAGCACAAACTATGTGATGGATTTAGAAGGAGAAGAAGGAGAGAGAGGAGGAGGAGACAACAACATCCACAGCAAAGTTGTGTGAATAAGGAAGGGGCATTGATCTGGTAGAGGTGAGGAAGGGAATTAGCATGATGAAAACATTTTATAAGAAATTCTCAAATAATAAAAGATAAGACACATGTACATGACTGTGTGCATGCACATGCATACACACACAGCACTACCATTCTTTTGGACACAATAGCTATGAATCATAACCTCCACTTCCTTTCAGAATAGCCTGCCCCCACTGCATGATGCACTAACTAACCTGTTCTAGAATACTCTATCCTCTCACAGGGGAATGGTAAGGAAATCAATAGTTCTACTCAAAGAAAGAGAGAGTATGTCTCAGATACTAGAGGTAAAAATGGATTTGAAATCCAGCAGAAGTGTTTAGAAAATCATCTTTAACAGCCGGAAGACAGTTTAAAGCTCACTGATGATCACAAGAAGGGATAAGACTCTAGGACAAGTAGAGTGGAAAGGTAGAGATGGGGACAGAGAAGATAGAATCACCAGGGGCTCCATTCCCATGGAAAAGAGATACTACAAATAAATATCCATTTACAGGGGAACCAACCAGAAACCTCACCTTTCTACAGAGATCTGTGCAAAGAAAGCATGTCGGTACAGGAAACTCCCTCTCTCTCTCTCTTTCTTCCTCTCTCTCTCTCTCTCTCTCTCTTCTCTCTCTCTCTCTCTCTCTCACACACACACACACACACACACACACACACACACACACACAGACACAAACACATAAACACACAGAGAGAGAGAGAGAGAGAGAGAGAGAGAGAGAGAGAGAGAGAGAGAACCTGGGGAGAAGCCATGAGCAGATAAAACTGGTTTGGAGAATATTGATTCTCCTCTGTCTGAGTTTCTCTCTCTCTCCCTCTCCTCTGTCCTGTCTCCAGTCTTGTAGTTGATGATCTCACTATAATGTTTTTAAAGACAAACATGGGGGATTTGTGGAGAGGTGGTTCAGTGGTTAAGGTCCTCTGCTCTTCAGAGGACCTGGGTTCATTTTCCAGAAACAAAGTGGCTGCTAACAACCATCTGTAACTCCAGTCCCAGGGTACCTGGTGCCCTGTTCTGTCCTCTTGGACACCAGGTATGTACACAGCACACTTACATACATGCAAGAAAAACACTCAAACACATAAAATAAAAATAAAACTTAAAAACAAACATGGAAACATGCCTACATTAGTAATATTAAATGATCTTACTAGAGATCACAAGAAAAAATTAAAATATATCAAAATAATTATGTTCAAAGTTCTAATAAAAGTAATAGAAAACAGAAGGCAAAATAAGACACCATTAAAAGGGCAAATTAAAGAGAACTTATGATGGACTTGGGATGTTGCTTGATAGTGGAGTACTTGTCTGACATGTGCAAGTCCCTGGGTTTGATCACCGGGACTGAAAATAAAACCAAGAAATTATAATCATGAAAATTAATTCTCAGCAGATAGTCTAAAGAGTAAAGCAGGTATAAGTACAAACATTTTTTAAAATGATGGGTCCAGTGATCTCAAAGTGTGTGCACTGAGTCAATAAAAATCACTCTCTATGAGACATTGTAAGTGTCTGCTCCTGTTCCCTTCACGTCTTCACAGCCTCATCCTCCATAGTAGGCTCAAGGTATGGCTTCACTTCTGATTGCAAAGCATGCTCTATCCTTCACTGTGAGAATCTAACTGCCTTGGTCCATGAAGAACTAGATACCTTGACATTCATAATCTGTCCATTTAAGCCTGGTGTTTAATCCATCTTTTAGCCTATGCATAGATAGTTTGACCTCCTGTAGCCTATGCATGGATAGTTTGATCTCCTGTAGCCTGTGCATGGATAGTTTGATCTCCTGTAGCTTGTGCACGGATAGTTTGATCTCCTGTAGCCTATGCATGGATAGTATGGATAGTTTGATCTCCTGTAGCCTGTGCATGGATAGTTTGATCTCCTGTAGCCTATGCATGGATAGCTGGATCTCTGCCTTGCTTTCTGATTGGCACATGAGTCAGTGATTCAAACCAAGGGAAACATTATCCTGAGTGGTTAACACTAAATCACCCCCTCTGGGAGAACATGGGAACAAGGTCCCATTCCTAACCAAGAAGCTGTCTGCACTGATTCTTCCTAGCTAAGAAGAAATCAATTTTTCTCCAATGGAGTCTCACTGAGACTATTGGGCATACTCCAGGCCAGGCTCCATATCCAGGAATAGCTGACTAACACAAAACAAACTTCATGTTTTCTTGTGGGTTTTTTTGTTTCATTTTTGTTTTGTTTTGGCATTTTTTGTTGGTTTTTGTTTGTCTTGATTTTCTTTTTGTGTGTGTTTTGTTTTTTGTTTATTTGTTTGCTTGTTTCTAGGGTTTTTTGAGATATAGAAAGAATACAAAGTTGGGTTGGTAGGGAGGATCTGGAAAGAGTTGAGGGAGGGGGAAATCATTACCAAAATATATTGTATAAAAATTCTTTTTTTTCTTAGTTTTTGTTCACTTTACATACCAACCACAGATCCCCCTCTCATCCCTTGTCCGAGTCCACCCACTTTCCCCCCTCACTCTTCAATCCCTCCTCCAACAGGGTCAGTTCTCCCATGAGGGGACAGCTAAATCTGGTACATTCAGTTAGGTAGGACTGAGCCCCTCCCTGCATTATCAGGGGTGAGCAAGGTGTCCGACCACAGGTAATGGGATCTTAGTATGGTTACTTCTCAGAAAATTGGGAATTAATCTACCTCAAGACCCAATGATACCACTCTTGGGCATATATCCAAGTAATACTCAAGCATACCACAAGGACACTTGCTCAACTATGTGCATAGCAGCATTATTGATAATAGCCAGAACCAGGAAACAACCTAGATGCCCCTCAATTGAAGAATGGATAAAGAAAATGTGGTACATTTATACAATGGAATATTAGTCAGCTGTAAAAAGCAATGACATCATGAAATTTGCAGGCAAATGGATGGAACTAGAAAATATCATCCTGACTGAGGTAACCCAGACTCAGAAGGACAAATATTGTATGTACTCACTCATAAGTGGATACTAGATGTAGAAAAATTATTAAATTAAAAATTAATAAACTACTTACTCTCAAGCTTTATTAGAAGTCATGTCTTTTTTTAGCCTGCACCCTATTCTTTTGCCTTATTTCCCTGGAGATACTCTGTAAAATAAATAAATAAGCAAATAAATAACAGGCTACTGCCATACAATTGTGCTTTAGGGGACCAGACTAGATAATTCCTAGATACAATCTAACAGGATGGCAAACTTAAAGACAAAATAAACATCATCAAAAGAATAACTATAATAATCTGATTTAGATCCACAGAAATAATTAATCTGAAACAGATTTTATTCCAAAAACTTCTAACTAGAATATCTGTGAAGAGAACATAATTCTCAGCCTAGAATTTCATACCCTGCTAAACTAAGACAGGTGTGAAGCACAACTATTTTCATGAAGAACAAAAAGATATAGTGTACAAAACACAACTAGTTACAGAAATGAATGTTAATTCCATTATCTAAGAATGAAATTTTAAAAAAGAAAAAGATTAAAATTAATAAATATCAAGAAGAAATAGGATACATTTAGTAAAATTAAATGTGAACTTTGTATTTAAAAAAGCATTGAAACCGTTATAGTAATATTGACCTAAACTTGTAAATGAAATATCTAGATAGGGTCAGAATAACTACAATGCACTAAAGCTTCCTGTATTGACTGGAGAGAAAACAAGGCTATTGATTCATTTTAAGCTTTCTAAGATAACTGTGAAAATTAAAATTCAGAAATTGCAACTGGAATAGAATTAGAATTGGTATTTAACATATTAATCAATGGAGAAGGAAGAATAATAAAATAAACTCTAATTCTGTGAACTACAAAAAATTCAATAAAGAGGCAAAGATCATAGGAGACAAAAAATCCAAATGATTATAAAATATATTTATATATCTTGGAAATCATAAGTGATTTCAGAATCAATGAGTTATATATATGGTGCTTAGTTTTAATGTATTTTTCTAATTAATAAATTAGAAGGGTACGAAATTAATAAGCATACAAAATATACAGACAACCTGATTAAAAGTTCTAGTCTAAAGAAAATGTGTGGGATTCAAGACACAAAATTGGAGATTATAAGCTGAAATATTCTTAACATAATTTTTTGTTATCAATAATGTATAGAAATGTATAAAACTAGGACAGAAAGATACAGAAATGTAATTATCTCATGAAACTCTAAAACCAATCAGAAAACAATGGGCCCAGTCTTTTACTGAAAACTAAGTTGTAGTTTACAGCTACAACTTTCTGGAAGAAAATTAAAGGTAAATGTCACAAGCAATCTCATACTAACAAATGAGATAATAAAAATGAAATGGACAAATTCTCAGAAAGACACAAACTATCAAAATTGACTCATAGAGAAATAAAAATTTTGTACGGAGATTTAGTGAATTAAAAAGCTAATAATAGAAATTATCAGTACTTTCCTCAGAGAAGAGCCAGGACCAAACTGCTTTGCTGAAAAGGCTTTCTCACAACTAAAAGAGAATTATACTTTACAAAGTTAAACCAATAGGAGGAAACTGAATCTAGAAACACATAGAAAGGATTGTACTCTGTGTGAGTACATTTAGCCTAGTAACGCAAGGTTGGTTCAATGAGTGAAATCTAGTCAGATGGTATAATAACAAATAGAAATAGCTCACATCATTATCCCAATATGGAAAACACTTTTGATAAAATCAAACATCATTTTATAACAAAAAAATTAAGTATAAGTAGGATGAAACTTCCTCTACACAATAAAAGATATTAAGATATTTGTTAAAAATAAAGTACTACTAAATTAATGTCCACCTGTGATAGCATGATAAATGCCCCTCTCTTACAAGACGACAGTTGGCTGTGGTAGCCTAGAAGAGTCCTACGGTAGCTGTTAGATCCACTGCCACCTTTTAGTTGACTCTGTGTCCCCCATGGAAACAAATGTTGGATCCAGAGATTCAGGAAGGAACAGCAATGCACAGCCCATATTCTGGGTACTGGGTTACTAAGCACCTCAGCTTCTCACTACCTGTTTATTAAGCAAAAGCTGTTTTGGTGGGTTGTAGTTGGCAGCTAGCTGTTCCAGCTTTGATCTAGAAGTACTACCCCAAGTGAGGCTTCCAGCAACTGTCACACCTACCTATGACCTGCCCCTGAGGCAGCTGAGACAGGAGGCCTTAAGACCTGAGATCCAGATGTGCCAGCTCTCTTGGTTCCTGGTGATCCTGGATGCTGGATGGTAGACTGAGGAGAGTTCTCCAGAGAACACCACTGGACTGCACTTCACCTCTCCTGAATCCTGTAACCTATCCCTTTATTTGTTGTAAGTTACCCCCAAATAAACCTCCCTTTTAACTATGTGGAGTTAATAAATAAATAAATAATAAATAAATAAATAAATAAATAAATAAATAAATAAATAAATAAATAAATAAATAAATAAATAAGTTGCCTTAATAAATCCCCCAATAGTGGGTGTATACAGTAGCAACATAAACTGGAAGATGGGGCTGTGAAAGATCAGGAAATAGTGACATTTGTGTAAATGACGGTCTTAGTTGCTGTTCCATCGATGGGAAGAAACCTCCAAGACCATAGCAACTCATGAAAGGAAACATTCAACTGGAGGCTTGCTTACATTGTCACCAGGGTGGGAAGCATGGTGCTGAGCAGTAGCTGAGAACTCATATCTGATCCACAAATTGCAGGCATAGAGGGGGGAAGGAGGAAGGGGAGGGGGGGAGAGAGGGAGGGAGGGAAGGAGGGAAGGAGAGAGGGAAGGGGGGGAGGGAGGGAGGGAAGGGGGGAGGGAGGGAGGGAAGGGGGGAGAGAGAGAGGGAGGGAAAGGGGAGGGAGAGGAAGACTGGGCCTGGCATGAGCTTTGAAACCTCAAAGCCCACCGTCAGAGACACTCCTCCCCAAACAAGGCCACACCTCCTGTCCTTTCTAAGCAGGCCACCAGCTGGGAACCAAACATTCAAATATCTGAGCCTCTGAGGCGTTCTCACTCAAACACACCACAATAACCCTGGCAGAGCTGTTTAGAAATTAGGAAAAGGAGATGTCAGACAACAGGCAAAGCAGGCACTTGGAGGAGTCATTTTTCTCACCCTTCAACAACCGATCAAACACAACTTCAGAGAGAGTGTTCTGGCTCAGGGTCTCAGAGGGTGTGACCCACGGCCAGCTGACTCCACGCCTCTGGGCCCAGTGTGAGGCCGAATATCATGGCAGCAGGAGCATATGGCAGGAGCTGCTCACCTTACAGGAGACAGAAAGCTGAGAAAGGGAGGTCAAAGCAACCTGGGACAGCATCCAGCTCCTGACCACCTGCTTCCTTCAGCCAGACTCACCTCCTAAAGTTCCCACAGCCTCCCCACGAAGAGCCACCAGCAGGGGAACCAAGTGTTTGATCATGAGCCTATGGGGACATGTCACTTTTGAACCATAAGGCTCCTCACTGCAGAAACACCTATTAATGAAGAGAGGATGGAGGGAGATGAAGTAGTGTGTACTGGAATGACCTCTATCAATGTGAATAGATGTTACAACAACGTATCCCTGGGTGGAAGACCAAGGAGACACCCAGAGCATACTATTAGAAAGGTTAAAGTTCATGCAGTACTCAAAGCAAGACAGGGAGCACTGGGCTGAGAAAAGGGAAATCACACTTGGTTTTGACGTTTATAAGCTTTTATCTATGCTGCACAAATCTTAGAAAAAAACTAGAAGATCTGGACATTTGTTAACTTGGAGAAGCAGGCAAATGTCATGTATAATATTGTTTTATTGATATTTTGCATCTTTTATTACTAAATCTATTTATTTATAATCTTCTACTTTGATATGAAAATTATATGCAGTGGAGGCTGGGAGATGACTCAGTGGTTAAGGGCCCTTGTTCTGTTAGCATGAGGACCTGAGATAGAATACCCAGCTCCCACATTAAATTGCCTTCTAAATACTTGTGTGTCGAGCCACAGTCGAGCCACTGCTGCCCTGAGCCTTTGTCAGAGAAGTTTCCCATCTCAGTGAGTGGCAGCAGTAGTTAATGGAGAGGCTCATAATGGATCAACGTGATGGCAATAAGAGGCAGTGGTATATTTAGCCCTAAATGGGTCACATACATTACCCCTCTAAGGCTCAGGGTACATTCTGGAGGAGGTGGAAAGAACAGAAGGCTTGGAGGATAGGAAGGTGAGCTGTAACAAAGATGTCTCCTGGACATGACATGGCCATTGCACTCATTAGCTCCCTGTAGCTGTGGTTACTCATGGAAGACAGCATCTCATCATGAAGAGGGAAGGCTTCTTTTATTTGTTTGTTTGTTTTTTGTTTATTTGTTTGTTTTCCACGACAGAGTTCTCTGTGTAGCCATGGTTGTCCTGGAACTCGCTCTATAGACCTGGAACTCAAAGGTCCGCCTGCCTCTGCCTCCCGGGTGCTGGGATTAAAGGCCTGCTCTACCACTGTCTGGCTGAGGAAAGGTTTCTTTCTTGAGGAGGCATCTCTCTCTGAGGGATCACAGTCAGCTGATGGTGCTGGGGTCAGGAGGTTACTCCTCAGTGATGTAGCCAACAAGTGGCCCCTGCCCCAGTCAATAACCTCTCACCCCTAATTATACAGGCAGGCAGGCAGGCAGGCAAACAGGCAGACAGGCAGGCAGGCAGGCAGGCAGGCAGGCAAACAGGCAGGCAGGCAGACAGGCAGGCAGGCAGGCAGGCAAGCAGATAGGCAGGCAGGCAAACAGGCAAACAGGCAGACAGGCAGACAGGCAGACAGACAGACAGGCAGACAGGTAGGTAGGCAGGCAGACAGACAGGCAGACAGGCAGGCAGGCAGGCAGACAGGCAGACAGGCAGACAGACAGGCAGGCAGGCAGGCAGGCAGACAGACAGTCAGACAGGCAGGCAGGCAGGCAGGCAGACAGGCAGACAGGCAGACAGACAGACAGGCACTCACACACACTCACACAAGCGGGAAGAGAACTTGCTGGGAAGGAGAAGGTTTCAGGCAGAAAGAAGAATGAGAGAGAGTAAAGGGGAATGTAAACAACTAAAATTCATTATTTATATTATGAAACTGCCAAAGAATAAAAAAATCATTTAAAAAACCTTTCAAACAGTGGGCACAACCATTTTGTAGACCTTAAAGTCACACAGTGTGATAGTATGTATTCATGAAGATGCCACAGTGAGACTGATTCATGTTAACAAAAAACATCTAAAATAAAATCCCCAAAGCTGGAAATGACTGTACATGCCTGTAACTCCAGCTTGGGGGTGGGGTGGGATGGAGGAAATGGAGAATCAGAGAGGGAGACACTTGTCCATCCTGCTCTGGTGTCCACGTGGGTGTACTCACCCACAAGCACATGTGAATGTATCACATACACACACACTCCCAAACAGTGAGTTTATGACATATGTGTATGCTTTGTGGCTAAACTCTTATGATATATAGACCACAGCCCTCACACTAGGAAATCGTGTCCCATTTCCCCATTTACAAGTGGAAGGGGCCACACCACAAGAAACACAGAATCAACACTATGACAAGGACTAGATGCAGTGACTCTAGGGGCTGGAAGGAGGCGTTCCTGAAGAAAAACCTGGAAACATCAACCTTAAGAGAAGAACTGGTGTGGATGGGATGCATTTTGACAGGTTGTTTATTTGACTTTAAGGGTGGGGATGCTCCAACATGCCAGGAAGTCGTGGAAACGAAAAAAATAAGACCTAGAGCCATAGAGAATGTTCAGAAAATTCATTTCTGGTGACACAACTTGACAAAAGAAGTGTCACAATGAAGTTGATCTTTAGATGACTCTGAATTAATGTGAAAGCAGCCCCATCCTAGTGTGCGTGTTTGCAGCCATGGCCAGACACCAGTGTGGGCCCCAGACAACATCCTTTCAACGGGCTTTCTATATGTGTGCAACAAAGAGAGAGAGCATGAACGAGCAAACTCACATTCTAAGACATGCCACTAGTTTATGATGCGTGAGGGAAGCTGCTGCAAATGAGAAATGAAGAGTTGTAGAGACGTCGCTGAGTCTCATAGCACTCTGGAGGGGTGAGGTCGCAATTCCCGAGCTAACAATCTAAAATTCAGGGAAACAGCTAACCAGAGTCCACTGTAAAGGTGGACCATGGGCTTTGCTTATTCAAGGCCTGGGCTGAATCCCCAGGACCAAATGCAAAACAGAAGGGCAGAGTTGCCAGTGATGGCAGAACTCTGATTTGGAACACAGGTGGAGATGGGTAAGAAGTGGAAAAGACCGACTGTGGAGCAGAAAAGTCTGAGGGTTTTAGGAGGCTTCTGGACTAGAGGGGCAACTCATGTGGGTATCTAGTTTGCCCTGGTTGAAATCAGTTTTTAGGAGGACTCCACTGTGAGGATTACGTATTCTTCCTGTTTCTAACTGTAACACATTCATCATTGTGGACACAGGCTCTGCTTCTGACTGTACTTAAGAGAGTTTTGTCCCATCACCCTCATCCAGCCACAGGACCTCAGAGCCACCATGGCTTAGTCACTGGCCAGTCCTTCAGACTGTCTTTGAGTCAGCCCTGGTCTAGTACATCCAGAATAGATTTTACAGAGCATGAAGAATTGCATGAGGTCAACAAAAGCAAGCTGTGCAGACAATCAACGCAGTCACCTGTGTGTACATATGTGTCTGCCTCTGTGTGTGTATGTGTGTGTGTGTGTGTGTGTGTGTGCTCCAGCTATTCTCCTTTACACATACTTGTACATATGCTTTAATTCTACCAAGCCCAGTCCTATGGCAGTGTCTTAATATTCTCCCAAAAGCTACACACCATTATCTTTCTATTCAAAAAATAAAAACAAGATAAACAATAACAAAAACAAAAAAACAGAAGGAGAAGCAGTAGTGAGCCCACAGGGTGCAAGAATTTCTAGTCAGCTGCCACACAAAGCAAGCTCACCTTTCTTTCAGAGGCATCAGGACCAGAGACTGTGGGGGCATTGAGCAGCACAGGGGGAGGGTCTGAGAACAAGGGTAGCTATGTGCAGTTGGCCAGAGCTGTAGTTAAACGCCCAGTGGCATTTATTCTGGGCATAGAGGCACCCACCTATACGCATGACTGATTTAACTAATATAACAAGTTCTTTCTTAGTTTTGCACCTTGGAGACCATGAAAAAAAGAGGCAAAAGAAATCCAAAGTAAATGAATAAAATCAGTATTTTCTTTTACTGGAAAATACGAGAGCTATACAGTAAACCCTTACAGTATTTCCATCTGTTGGGTAGATGAATCAAGAATAGTTTTATATTTATAATTACAGAGAGAACGTGTGAAAGACCCTTATTCCTTTTTTCCCTTCTCTTAAAAACTGGTGAATAGGGCCTTTAGTACTCAATCTTAAATGAATGTTGTATATTTTGGCATGGTGTCAAAGTGTTAACAGAACTAATACTATGGTCTTCCAAGGGGGAAAAACAAATAGTTTAACACTGAGGTATTTTGAAGCAGGTGCTCTGTACAATTAAAGACCATTGTGGCTTTTGAAGGCACCCTTCCAAGAACCAGAAATCTGAAAAATGAATGCACTGTCAGTTTGATCAAATATCTGGGGTTTCTGCTTCTGTGGGGGAAAGAAACCAGAAGTTAAAGATCACAGAAAAAAGTTATGCTTAGTTAAGCATAATATACAAAACACTTCTTAAAGACTCCTAAGGAAAAACTGTACATAGTCTTTAGTTATTCAGATCCAAATAAAGCTCTAGTAGTTCAACTACTTATTGGTTTTCACTTCATACATCAACAGGATACATTAAACACATGCTGTGTTAGCTTTTCCTGGGGAGATACAATCACCACAGATGGTCATCCCACAGACAAAGAGTTCATCAAAGTCCAACTTGGGGAAATCAATGAGTTCATTGGGCTTTCTTACAAAAGATGGATGAGGGGTTCTTTTTGGGAGTGTGGGTGACCCCAAAACAGCTGCATTACCACTAAGTTCCACTCTATCATTTGACCTCCTGGAAGCTGCATCATGGCATCCTGCCTGCAATCAACCTTTCACATCTACATACAAACCAGCATCTCTCAAGATCACTCGCCACTGGGGGTAGGAAGTGACAGCTTTTGGAATCTCAGACATGCTTTCCTGACCCTCCAGAGGGACAGTCAGTAACCTCATCACTACGAGCAAAGCCCTGGCAAGCACTGTTTTGTTTCTCAAGGCTACAGGGCAAAGTCCCCAAATGCCACTTTGTTATGATCATAGGAAAAAGTTCCATATAAAAATACTTGAACAAGAAGGTATAAAAATCAGAATTTGGGGTAGACAAAACTGAAATTGGAATTTTGTAATATAAAGGAAAGTTGAAAGGGGCACAAGCAAATAAATATTAATAAGATAGGAGTAAAGAAAAACAGAAGATGAGAACGAAAGAAATTGGGGTAAGAGGAAAGCCAAGAAGAACATAAATAAAAACTTCCATATCAGGGAAAAGAGATCAGAAGAATGAACCACTCAACCATCTAGCAAAACCCAATCGTTGGACTTGACAGGCGAGAAGGCCCCTGCTAAAGTCTATAGATGGCCTTTTGGAGTGACTCCATACTGGTGGAGATGAGGTCACTACTTCTGCTCTAGATGTCACATATCCTTATCCTCGAGTGAGAAATGCTCAGCAACCCTTCAGGAGAACCAAGGAGATTATGCAAAAGTTCAACACAGAATCTTGTAAGAGGAGCCAAAGGATAGTTGAGAACAACAAAAAACTCTCCTGGCCTGTGTCCCAAAGGTGGGTAACTCAGAAGAGCCAAGAACACAAGGCGCATTCCTCCTGAGGGAGCTCGGAGCTATGATGTTTCCAGAATCCTGAGGATGTGGGCTCTGGAATGCTGTGCCAGTGATCATGCCAATCAAAGTACCCTGTGGTCTGAGTCCTAACCTTTGCTGTAGAAAACCATCCTCACGGGGATCGTGTGGATGAAAATTCCTAGAAAGAAGCTGTCTGCAAAGTCTGATTCACTACAAAATGTCAACAACTATGGATAGTTTGAATGTCACATGTCCAGAGCCAAATGGTAATTTCTCTTGAGCTATCTCTAGCCCCATAAGCACTTTTCCTTGCCCATCTCTGTATCAGGCCTATACCATCCTGATAAACACATAAAAACCTTTGGAATATAATTAACCTCTTAAAACCCTTTCTCTACCAATAGAAGGGCTTAGAAAGCTATCGGAAAGCATCTGGGACCTATAGTTGAGATAACCTCTGCCTGCTGTAGCTGCTGACTTAATGGTTCCACCAATGTATTGTTTACCTTGCCTTTTATTTATGAATTTTCTCTGTTCTGTTGCTATAAAATTCCACGAGACTTTTTGCACTCCACATGGGAACATGGAACCTGGTAACCTAACTTTGTGTTTCCCAAGCCACAGTTGCTCAAGTTTGGCTTCAGAATAAGCTCTTTTGTTACCTTTGATATTCGAGTTGTGGGTTTTTTTATTTGCTTGCTTGCTTGCTTGTTTTTGCATCAACAAATAACTATACAAATACCTACTTCCACTAGAGGATAAAAAATGTCCAAAACAGGTCACTGAACCCACTAGACTTTTAACAACTATGAAATTGGAAATGTGATTTTAAAATTTTACATGTACAATTTTAATATCTATATTTTTCGCTAAAAATTGGGAAGGACAATGCTGATACTCAACTGGAATCACAGTTTCACTGCAAATTTTTCAGACATACAAACCACCTTATTATTTTTAAATTAATTTTTAATTCATAAGAAAATAAGGACCTCCAAGTCACATAACAGCATTTTTGTGACTTTTCATTGTGTGTCTCATTCTCTGTTTCAGTTGGGCATTTGCGTACATCTTCATGATCAGACAGCTCTATAGCATACTGCTTGTAAGCCCAATTTTACCCTAGGAAACTCACAGCAATTTAGGGGTCTTGGGGGGATTTTCCTTCTGCCTCATTATACCAAGAAACCAAAAAGCACCACAGCTCCCGTTTGACTGATCTCTGGGCAGCTTACTTTTATATCAACTGATGGTCAAGGATTCAGGTTTCCCAAGGTCTTATTCCCCAGAGGAGTGGTTCTTAGACCAAACCTGGCTACACTGAACTATCTGGTGTGATTTTGAAGTTACTCATGAGCCAAGTGTGTGCTCTGCGTCTGACTGATGGATTCAGAGCCTTTGATGGTGAGGTCTGAGCATCAGCATTGCTTCTCAACTCCTCATGTGACCTGTGGCACAGCCAGCTTCAGAACCATTGTTCTAAGGTTGTCTCTTTAAAATGTTAATGAGCATGGAGATCATAACTGGGTGTTGAGTGACTTTTCGTGGGGCAATGTCTATTTACACAAGGCGGAGAATGCTCAGATAGACTACAGAGAGGATTCGGTCTAACTGCAGCAGTTGCATCAATGGGAAGTCCCAGCCGGTCTATCAGGGAAGGGTCAGTGTGAGAACGCAGGCACATGTGTGTGTCTCCACCTGTGTGTGAGGTAAGAGGACAACCTTAGGTATCAAGTCCTCACCTTCCAACTTGTTTGGGAAAGGATCCCTTAGCTGTGTCACTCAAGTTCTTAACTCTTATATAACCTCAGAGGCAAGCGAGGCTTAGTGAGCCCCCAAGCCGCTCCAGTGAGGGAATATTAAGAGGCTAGTTCTTGAGGGTCATGTGATCACAGACGTTCTGATACAAGATGGCCACAGCTATGTCTAACTCAGAGAAAAGTATTGACTGAATGCAGGGACAGAAATCTTAATACCTACTATAAGTCTTAAAGCTTACCATCTAACAGCCTTTATCCAGAAGGCTAAGCCTGGTATTTATGACATTTCTTTTCCATAATTTCCAAGCTGAATTATTTCTCCTCCCACCTCCACCTCTGCCTGAACTGCCAGCTAGCTGTCTTAGTCACCACCATGTGACACTTTTGCCAACCTGGTGTTTTTACCCTCCTTTGTATCTATTCCAGCCCAAATGTTCTAGAAGCCCTTCCTTTTATTTAAATAATTGTGCTCCTTTACTATGGCTAGTTGATATCTAGTATGTGTTTCAAGCCTCAGAGCAGAACTTTATGGGTTCCCTTGTCCCTCTGAAACCTCATCAACAGGATGATGATATCATCCACCTATTTCAAATTTCAGTGGGTCATCGTACTCCATTCACCTCTTTTATTTTCTCAAATATATATATATTTTTTTTAAAAAAAAATCTCTCTCCACCCCTTCTCCCTCTCTATTCTCTCTCTTTGTATGTGTGTGTGTGTGTGTGTGTGTGTGTGTGTATGTGCATGTGTGTGTTCAGTGTGAGAACATTGGCTTGTGTGTATATGTGTGTGTCACAGCTTGTATGTAAAGGAAAAGATCTCTTAACCTTCACACATACATGAGGATAACTGGTCTATGGGCTTCCATGGATTTTCCTGTCTCCATCTTCCATCTCGTTGGGATTATATCTACATACTAGTACATCCAGCTTTATATGGGTTCTGGGAATCCAAACTCAGGTCCCCAACCTTGTCTGGCAAGCACTTTATCTACTGAGTCATCTCCCCAGCCCTTGTCAACCATAAAACACCAATGAAAGTAGCTAACTTATCTCTCACCTTTCCACAAAACACTGCTGTAACATCTACCTGGCCACCCTCCACCTTCACTGTGAAATACTCCCCCTCCCCCTTCTCAGTACTCACATGGTTTCCAAGGCTTTCAAGTAGAAACTGCTGTTGTTAAGAGAATTACCACAAGCTACAACAGCCAGGCTCGAAACTGCTGGATTCAATAAAACAGTCTCAACCAGGGGATGCCTGCCTCCTGCCGGAACATTTGGCAAATGAGACGTTTTTGGTTGTCATAATTTGGCAGATGCAACTAGCATCTATGGGTAGAAGCCAGAGGTGCTAAATATATCACAGTGCCCAAGACAATTCCCATACCAAAGAATTTCCGAACTCAATTTTCAATAATACTGGGGCTGAAGAACTGATTAAAATAGTCTTAAGTAGAATGAGAGAGAGCCACATGCCTGTGTCACTCATTTATGTCTTTATAACTCTGTGTCTTCTGTGGCAGTTAGAATGTGATGTCCTCCACAGGCTTATGTATCTGAACACTCTTGGTCTCCAACTGGTGGCTCCACCTGAGAAGATGGCAAAACTTTTAGGAGTAAGTGAGTCACTGGGGATAGCCTTGAGAATTTTCAGCATGGTCCCAGTTCATATCCTTTCTCTGCTTCTTAACCGTGGATGTAATGTGAGCAGCCAGCTTCCTGCTCCTGCTCCCATGCCTCCATCATTCATGTCGAACTGTGAGCCAAGTAAACCCTTCACCCTTTGGTCGCTTCTTATCGGGTATTTTGTTGTTGCAACAAGGAAAGTACATAACTAATACACCTTCTGCTCTAGTCTCATAACTGATACACCCTCTGCCCTAGTCCCGTTCTGCTGCTATGACAAACTACTTCTATAAAAATCAACTTAAGGAAGAATGGGCTCACTGCAGCTTACAAACCCAAGTTACGGTTCATCATTATGAGGAAGTGAAGGCAACAACTTCAAACAGCCAGTCATATCCCTTGCACAAAGAAACGAACACATACAGGCTCATTTGCTTGTGCTCAGATCCATTTCTCCATCTTATACAATTCAGAATTCCCTGCCTAGGAATTGGTGCCAATCACAGTGGACTTGGTCTTCCCAAATCAATTAAGGCAATCAGAAAAGTTATCTAAAAACATGCTCACAGGCCACACTGATCTTCCCAGGTCATTTTAGGTTGTATCATGTTGACAGCTAAAATTAACCACAAGACCCTCAGATCTATTATTGGCCTGTAATGTTAACTTGTATGTTTTCCTCATGCATTGGATTCTGATATCCAACAGAGATAGGTCTATATTACTCTGTATAAGCCTACATACTTCTTAAGCATGTGAAGTACTTCTATATTGTATTTTACCCTTTATAAGTAGTCCAGGTCTTATTTAACATTGACTTCTGAGAAGATCATGTAAGGGAGTCCACTCATTATGTGGTACAGGAGCATCAGAACACCCAACCTAGACCAGGAGGAAAATAAGAGCCAGTGAGACTGTGCTGTCAGATCCACAGCCCCCGTCAACAGTAAGGTTTACTTTCTCTTTCTCCAGCCATTTTTCCATTCAGAAACTTGCTGTGGACAGGACTTAATTTTATGTTTGTGGCATCCATACCTCTTAATGAGGCATAATCACAGTGTAGACACCCAGAGCTTATTAGATGAATAAATCAGTGGATGAATGTCAACAAGAGACAGACCAGTCCCCTTGGCCATGGTGGGGATACCATGTATGAGTTCAGTAACTAACCAGCTCTAACACCATATGCATACTCTAAAAACTCAGCCAGTGGGGATTTTTGTAAAATAAGAACTCTCCTCAGTGAAGAACAAACAAGTACAAAGAAATCCCAAAGCATGTATCTTAGCACAGAAATACTGAGCTGCTTACTACACAACAGTTATGAGATCCAAATAATTCATTGGCAATAAGATTGTCATATGCCATCAAGGTTGAAGAAAATCTATCCAGTATCTTTAGGAAGATGCCTCTCTCTCTCTCTCTCTCTCTCGTCTGCATCTTGTGTCTCTGAGACACAATATGTGGTGGGATCGTGAAGGCTGATGACTTTAAGGTGCAGTCTGAGCTAGGTTTTTTTGGATAGAATTCATCTGTTATATTGGAAAGAACTTTAAAATGTAACGCTCATTTAAAAAAAATGCCCACTTAAGAAGAATCTCTTAACTTTCCTCTGAGTTCTGGTGTTTTTCAATGACATTATCTTTCATGGATTATATTGACTTGTTATATGACTGTTAAAAACCTGTCACATCTCATTTCACACACCACTATTTTAGACAATGAGTGATGTCCATACACACAGAGAGACAGAGCGTTGATAAGTTGATTTTCTGAAATGAAAGACGTAAGTAGTCATTTCCATTCAGTTCTGCAATTAAAAATACCCTATTGAATTTTCATTATATACATTTTGTTTGTTTGTTTGTTTACAGGGTCTTACTCTGTAGCCCAAATTGGTTTGAACTTGTGGCAATTCTCCTGTGTCTACCTCTCGAGCACTAGGGAATATAGGTGTGAGCCATCAACCGGAATTTTAAATACTGAAATTATGCTAACAACCATAAGGTATATTTGATCAGTAGTAGAAAGCATGTTTAAGGCTGGGTGGCAGTGGTGCACACCTTTAATCCCAGCACTCGGGAGGCAGAGCCAGGCAGACCTCTGTGAGTTTGAGGCCAGCATGATCTACAGAGCGAGATCCAGGACAGGCACCAAAACCACACAGAGAAACCCTGTTTCAAAAAACAAAACAAAAACAAAAACAAAAAAGCATGTTTAAGACATGGATTCCATCTGTGGGGACTATTTGGTATTAATGTGGGCTCCACCCTTGCCCATACCTAGATGTCCATGCAAGACAGGACTCCAGTGAAACGTGAATGCTGTAGTTAATGTCCCCAGAATAAAGGCAGCTGCTTCTTGCTGGGTGTCCCTCACACTCCGAAAGACAGAAGATGGGGGGAACTCACACAAACAGAAGGGAAGGTGTGTGCATCTGTTAAATGTGCACAAAGTGCACTACAAACTACATAAGCAGAACCTCTGCCCTTGTAGGGGATCCTGCCTCGGTAGCAGACAAACAGGTGAACAAATAACTGTAGTAAGGGGAGATGAACGCCCTACGAACAAAGAAAAGAACTGGGTCAGAATATTGGTTGAAAAGTAAAAACATAAAGAATGAATCAAGGAAAAGTGTTTTGTGCTGAAATACTCTTTCATCAGGCTATCACAGTGCTTCTTTATTTCTAAGATATGCACAAATAAAAAGCTGGTGGTTGCCGGGCGGTGGTGGTGCACGCCTTTAATCCCAGCACTCGGGAGGCAGAGGCAGGTGGATTTCTGTGAGTTCGAGGCCAGCCTGGGCTACCAAGTAAGTTCCAGGAAAGGCGCAAAGATACACAGAGAAACCCTGTCTCGAAAAACCAAAAAAAAAAAAAAAAAAAAAAGCTGGTGGCTTAATTCTCAACCTTTAATTTGTCAGCATTTAATAAATGGAATTACCCCAACTTACATCAGTGAAAGTGTATGCAAATATAAATGATGAGATAAGAACAAGCCTAATCTGAAATCCTCAGGAAGGATCCAGTTTCCCTGGAGGACACTCAACTCTCACTGGAATTCTGTTTCTGTCATCCTCAACAATGTTGCATTGTTAATAGACACATTGATTCCACTGTCTGTCAACTAGAGTCCAGAAAACACATGCACACTCAAAGGACTGGTTCAAGAGGCAAGCAGGGTAACAGCCACATGCTCAGCATGGGCACAGTTTTATTTGACAAGGCAGTATCATTACATATTGCATGTCAGGTCGGGGGAAGTGGCTCAGCAGTTACAGGCACTGGCTGCTTTTGCAGAGGACCTGGGTTCTTTTCCCAGCACCTACATGCTAGCTCACAACCATCTGTAACTCCAGTTCCAGGGGAATCCAATACCTTCTTCTAACCTCTGTGGGCACCAGGCATAAACATGGCACATATACAGAGATGCAGGTAAAACATTAATACACATAAACAATTCTAAAAGAAAAGTATCTGAGAACCCTAAGCATGCATCAGTTTATACCCATGGACCCAGTACTCAGAGGCAGAGGCAAGAGGATTTCATGGGTTTGAGGTCAGCCTTGGCCACATAATGAGTTCCAGACCACCCTGGAAATACAGGCCAGTCAGTCTACAGGCTACAGATTCAGACCTGCCTCAATCATTCATTCATTCAATTAATAAGTAAATCTTTCAGGTAATCAACCCAAATATCAAAATTGCCCAGTGAACTGTCCATGGGGACTATCTTTTCTATTTGAGTTCACTCCTAAAGCCAGACCATGGTAGTGGGTCCTGCTGCCCGAGGACCACAGTTGACCAAGGCAAGTTTTTATTCCAAGCATCCTTTGTCTACGAGGACACTAGAAAGCAACAGATTTGCCCCAGAATGGTTCCCTGTAAACCTAGCTAACTTTTTAACTGCAAGTTGTACTAAGGCAAATTTAAAATTTCTCCCAATAATATCACATACATCCATACATAGAGTGATGCTCATCAAACCCACTAAGACGGGTCCCGCTCACTGGGACTTTTGTGACAGCCCCTGCTTGTCTGTGCTCCCACTAGGACTAGGAGTGCCTAGGCCTAATTTCAATCTCTATGTATGTTCCTCTACTTTTGTTGTTTTTACTTATTATTTATTTTTGACATTTGATCTCACACTCAGGCCAAGCTGTGAGAAAGCTCATTTGGTAGCCCAAGCTGGCCTCACCTTCTAACTGCTGGGATTACAGGGATGTGCCATCAATGGCTGACTTTACTACTATAAATTCTAGTGAAAATTTCAGTATCAAATGTAGCACAATGTAAAGATATTTTAAGAACTATTGTTAATGTGTTTTCTCTTTACATTGTTACAGATTTTTCATAACTGTTTCACATTTTACCAATAATATTACATTTGCTATTGATCCATTATAGAATCTATTGCATAAAATTATAGTAATTCTTTCACTCATCTAACATTTCCATGGTAAGAAAACCCATTTGTACATTCTGATACGGCTATTTATCTGAAGTGGTCTGATACGCTTTAATGAACACATCCCATGACATTAATAAATAGCCAAACAGTTTCAATCTGTATTCAATGATTTTGTTTAGTACTATTTGATTTTCAATTTTATTTTACTAATTTATAGGAAAGTAATTATTTTCTACAATATTTTCCTTACATAAAAAATTTAGGGGGTTGGAGAGATGAGTCAGTAGTTGAGAACATTTATTGCTCTTCCAGAGGAACCAAATTCAGTTCCCAGCTCCCACATGAAGGTGAGGTGTCCAGAATGACTCACAGCTGCAAGTAGCTCTGGTTCCAGGGGATCTGATGTTCTCTGCTGGCCTCTGTGGGCACCCACACACCTGTGTTCATGCACATGCACACACATACAAACACATATAATAAATAAATAACAAAATAAATGATTTCAAAATTTAGATAGCAATGTTTAAAATATAGTCATTAGCCAAGCATATAAAATGAAGTATAATTCCCAGTCCAATGCTTAATTCTTAAGAACTTGAATAAAATACTGTGTCTAATTACTTCCTAGACCATATTTAAAAGTGTACATTACCTCTTTCAACAACCTAAGAAAATAAACATTATCTCAGTTTTCCACATAAGTCAGTGACACTCTGAAAATGCAAATTAAGTAGTTACCAATGTCACTGTGAATAGAGGAGGAGGCTGGGGAGTCAGAAAGTTTAATCATGTTCTCAAGATGGTGTCATCAGACCTTCACAGCTCTAGTTCCAAAGGGCTCATTGTCTTGCATGCTCTGCATGTGGGTACGGAGACTTCTACACTTCACTCACTAACCATCTCCTCAACAATGAGTGCTGATTTTGCTTCCAAAAGATTTCTACTCATTGAATTCTTGGCCCATTCATTTCTTATGTAAGAATGCAATATTACAACAGGAAAAAGAATATACCTATGTCTCCTTCAAAACTTAGACAACCATAACATAAGGAAATTCAACTCCATGGAGAGCTTTGTAGCTGAAGCTAAGTTTAAATAATCTTTCTGGGCTTTTGAGATTAGCCTTGATCTGTGCCCCTGCATCGTTCCGTTGCCATTCGAGTCCTGGTGCAGATGTGGATGGAGGATAGACGAGGTGACGGTGTTAATTGGGATACAGATGTTCAGTGAATAGAATGTGGATTGGATGCAGATGAAAGTCTAGTGGTGCCTCGCTCACTAATTAGCCCCTCAAAGACCATTGGAGGCAATGTGGAGAAGTCTACCCTGCTATTGCCTGCTCAGGTTAATAAGACGCTTACTTAACAGGTTAATAAAAAGGTTAATAAGAAGGCCCACAAAGGTCTTCCATCAGCAAGTCAGAATAAAACTCTAGTACTGGGTTTTCTCTAATGTTTTCTTTAGGCTATTATGAGTAAGCTTATATATAACCCAGGTGAAAAGATAACAATCTAACAGCAAAAAAGAGATTTTTTTTTTAGAAACTTACTAAGTTCCCCCATTATCAGTGGCCATTCTAATTGTAGTCCCATTAAATATTCAAATGCTACTGAAATAATAAATCTTCTTCTCTTTAAAATGTGGCTTTTTAATTGAAAGAAAAATGTACAAAGGCACTGGGCTATTTTATTAATGGCTCTCTGATTTTGTTGGAAGTTGAGAGCTCCAATTCTTCTTTCTAACTTCCCCCAGCTCGGGAAGATGTAGATTTTCTTGGCACAGTTGCTGTGTAAAATATTCTGAGATAGAATTTTTTATCATAATTAATAATAGATGAAAATTTCTAAGGTTTTGATGTTCTAAACTCTATGCTGTTTGATTTCAATGTCTTTATAGTTGTTTTTCTAGGAAGTCTCAGCCCCTTCCTATTGGTATGAGTTACTCATCTTTTTCTTCTAGATTGAGCTGATGTGGTTTTCCCCTTTTTTCTCCATATCTTCATGTCTCATTTGTGTATATATCTTCATAACACAACCAGTTCTACTAAAATGACAGAGGACTACAAGTTTTTGAAGTTCCAGTTGGAATTTCAAGTGCAACTTAAACATCTACAAATCCTACCATATCCTGCTGTATGCATGCCTATGATAACGAACTCTTGGAGGTGGGTAGGCTATGTGCTCAGAAACTTCCTTAGTTCCCAAGCAAACACCCATTTTTTTGTGGCAGATATCAAGGTTAATTTGTCAACCTTGATAACTATAAAGGGATCAGCCCTGATGCTTGGATTATCCTATCACTATATTATTTTTCTTATACATTTATCTCAAGAGCCATTGTTTAGAACCACCTAAAATGGAAAGCTGAGACATGGCTTCCATACTTGCAATATAGACAAGGAGTTAAAAACTTTTCAAAGTTTCAAATCCAGAGAAGTCATTTAAAAAGTGAGATTTTGGGGGCCAGGGAGAAGGCTCAGTTGGTAAAGTGTTTGCAGTGTAAGCATGAGGACCTGAGTTTGGATCTTCAGGATCTACTTAGAAAGCCAGATGCATCTGTAACCCCATCATGGGGAAGGCGGGAACAAGAGGATTCCCTAAGGCAATGTAGTCACTTGGCTAACTCCAGGTTTAAGGGAGAGACCCTGTCTTGAAAGACAAAGTGGTGGAGAGCAATTGAGGAAGACAACCGATATTGACCTCTGCCTTCTAAGTGCACATGCACATACACACACACACACACACACACACACACACACACACACACTCAAACATAAACATGTGTTCCATAAAATGGTTCAATTTCACTATAGTTTCCTCTCTTTGAAACAGAGGTTTCAACATAGTTTATCATTTCAGAGTCCCTTGTCTCCTCCCTTGCTAATGTCAACAACCCAACTGTCAATTTGCACCTCCACAAAGGAAAAGCCTCATTTCTTTGATGTCCAATTACCAATTTGCACCTTTGAAGGCATGCGATGCCCAGAACACTTATTGTGTTTCTGTGCATTTGTGGGAAATGATGACCTTCTCTGCTTTCAACATGTGGAATTAGAATTAAGGCAGAACTTAGGGAGGTTGTTTTGTTTTGTTTGGTTGTTTTGAATCCCTCTACATCTCCTTTTATAAGACTGCAAATTTCACTCAATATTTTAGTCAAAAGAATCATGAATCATGGCAAAGTATAGTTATTGTAAGAAAACCAGCGTGACTGGCCAATGTTATTTTTCATCATTATAACTTCATAAATAACCCCCTATTTTTTTCTTCTGATAACTTCAGGCAATGTTCTTTCACAAGTATAGCCCTGTAAAAACTACACTTGGGTGGGCTATGGTCACTGCCATACAGTCAGGCAAATCTCAGTTCATAATTCTTTCTCAAGAATTAGAAAAATGTTTAGTGAGAAAATGCATTTTCTGCAAATGACTGCATTGCTGAATGTTTGCTGGGAAATAAAAAAATCATGTGTGCTGTAAATTGAGGCATTTCTGTTCTCAAGACATGATCGTTTTTTTCCTGGAAGCCTCAGCTGGCAAAGTGTTCCTGACATGTCATGAGGCTTCTTCGTCATAGCTTATCCTGTGAACAGCCATTTTTACATCGTTAGTTTTGGTCTGAGCACCTGGCAGCCGATGCTTTGTAAGTCATGAAAATGTAACTTACATAGTCAGATGCCACAGGAGGTGAAATGTGCTTTTTCCAGTTTTCAGTAAAGACGGTGTTATTCTCTTTAGTGAACGGTGAAGGGTGGGTGTATACACAGGGATATATAAACACACCAGAACTGTTGGTAAAAGCCACATGTTGATTAAATGCAAAACATACGTGAAAGTTTGAAGAGATGAGATTTACAACTAAGCAAACAAAAAAAAATCAGTAAATTTAATATTAAGAAATAGAGATTCCATGTTCTGGCTATTACAAACAATGCTGATATGAACATAGCTGAACAAGTGCTCTTGTGGTGTGGTTGAGCATTCCTTGGGTATATGCCCAAGAGTTGTATAGCTGGATCTTGGGGGAGATGGATTCCCAATTTTCTAAGAAAGCGCCATATTGATTTCCAAAGTGGTTGTACAAGCTTGCATTCCCACCAGCAGTGGAGGAGAGTTCCCCTAGCTCCACATCCTCTCCAGCATAAGGTGTCTTCAGTGTTTTTGATCTTAGCCATTCTGACAGGCGTAAGGTGGTATCTCAGAGTTGTTTTGATTTGCATTTCCCTGATGATTAGGCATGTTGAGCAATTCCTTAAATGTCTTTCAGCCATTTGAGTTTCCTCTGTTGAGAATTCTCTGTTTAGTTCTATAGCCCATTTCTTAATTGGACTGTTGGGCATTTTGATGTCTAATTTCTTGAGTTCCTTATATATTCTGGATATCAGTCCTCTGTCAGATGTGGGATTGGTGAATATCTTTTCCCATTCTGTAGGCTGTCGCTTTGCCTTGTTGACCGTATCCTTTGCCCTACAAAAGCTTCTCAGTTTCAAGAGGTCCCATTCATTTGACTCTCCAAATATTATACACAAGCTTTCATTTTGTTCTTTGTTTTAGTGGACTATATTTCCACTTACATGTTTATCCTATACTTCTGTCCCTATGATATCAAGAGCTTCTAGAAAGAATTATAATGAATAATATGAGAGCTTTTAAATATGTATTACTTAAATGTTTTTAAGATGCTCACCTGGTAGACTCCAGGCATGGCTGGAGAGAAGGAATGATTTAATAAAAACTATCCATTGGCTGAAATGCTGAAGAGGATGCAGGAAGATCAGAATTGTCTTCTGTCCCTGGAAGGGGTGGGAGTATGTAGAAACAAGCCTGCTGCCCATATTGAAACAAAAGGAATGGGAAATGGTTTTGAATTATAGAGTAATTAGAAGAGATTCCTTTGTTTGCTTTTTAAAACACAGTCTCACGTATCTCGTGGTGGCTTAAAATTCCATATGTAGGCAAGGATAAATCTGAATTTCTGATCTTCCTGCTTCCCCTTGTAAGTGCTGGGATTACAGAACTGTGTGACCACACCCAGTTCATGCAATGCGGAGTGTTCATGATCTGTGCTAGTTATATTTTGTCAACTTGACACAAGCTAGAGTCATATAGATATGAGGAACTTTAATTGAAGGGTTGCCTCCATGAGATGTCCTGTAGCCAGTTCTGTGGGGCATTTTTTTTTTTTATTAATGACTGATATAGAAGGGCCTAAACCACTATGGGAAGTGCCACCCCTGAGCAGGTGGTCCTGGGTTTTATAAGAAAGCAGGCTGAGCAAGCCCTGGGGAACAAGCCAGTCAGCAGCACCCCTCTGTGGCCTCTGCTTCAGTCCCTGCCTCAGGTGCTTGTCTTGAGTCCCTGCTCTGACTCCCGTTGGTTATGGACTTGATCACAATCAGAATGTAGAAGCCAAACAAACCTTTCCTTACTCTGTTGTCTCCACAGCCGTAGAAAGCGAACTAGGATAGGCTCAAACCTGGGCTTCACACATGCTCCATAGGCTCTCTGTAAACTGAACTGCATCCCCAGGAGAGTGAGGCATTCTTCGTACAATTATTCAGTGTGTTATTACTCTTTCCATTTCACCCCCATCCCACCCCATATTAAACCTTATCAGCAATTTCTTAGAACCTCACAGGATCAAAAAATCACCACCTTGATGTTCTTTCTGCCTAAATGTTATCGCTGAAATTGCTAAAGAGCCGTGTTTTCTGTTGCAAGCGAATACACAAGAAAATTCAAGCATAATAATAACAGTGAGGTAGGGTGCATGGAGACTGCTCACATGCCGGCACTTGCATTCAAAGTTCTACAGTACATTATCCCAGTTAAACTGGGTATTCATACTAGAGAGTTTGTTTACTCACATTAGAGATATCCCAAGAGATTTTGGGATAGACCAGTCAAAGATCAAACTTCCAGGAAAAGGGATGTCTGATCCAAAGCCTCCAATCTTTGTTTTTTAGTGTTTTTAATTATTTATTTTTATTTATGTATGTAACGGTGCATGCCTGCTTGTCTGCATGCACACCACGGGCATGCAGTAAACATGGAGGTAAGAAGAGAGTGTCTGCTCCCCTGCAACGAGAGTCACAGGAGGTTGTGAATGAACTTGTACAGTTCAGGAGCTGGGAATAAAACTCAGGTCCTCTCCAAGAGCAGCAAGTGCTCTTAACCCACGAGTCATCCCCAGCCTCAGGCATACGATATCAGTCACTGATCCCACTGTTTTAAGATCTTGCTCAAAACAGAAGTAAGGGTTATGATTTCTACCATGAATCAGAGACTTAGGAAGCAGCAAAAATTAAGTGTCTGGACACTGAGTCGGGAGCTGTCCATCCCTTCTGGAAACAGAGACTGACACTGAAAAAGATCTCTGGACATGAAGAAATTAGCCAGTAGTGTGACTAGAGACAACCCTCCTGAACCTGTCCATCTCTGCTCTACTGAAGAGTTCATTCATCTTGTAATATTTATGGCTAGCATATTTAATACAGCCTGTGAAGCACCAGTGGACACAAGTCTTAACTCACATGGTCAATGAAGAAATAAGAACAAAAATACTAATAGGCCCAGCACAGGCCACAGTGTTGGATTGTGACAAATGAGTTCTGCATGTCTAGTATCGAGCAAAAAAACATGACTTGCATATATGATACAGTCGTAAAAAAAATGTACTATGCAAAAATTAAAGGCTTCAATTTAGGTAACTGTACACATACCCTGTGATCCATGGCACACTGTGAAGAACTTTCTTAAACACAGTCTATGTCTGACCAACTCAGTATACTTATATACCCTGAATACATATATATTTTTTCCTGAATATATATGCATGTGATACACACACACACACACACACACACACATATATATATATATAATATATATTATATATATATATATATATATATATATATATATATATATATCTCCCATGATGCCACTCTGATGTCAAAGGCAAACAAATGAAGAATAGTAAAATCCTTTCAATCACCCCTTGCAGGGCTTTGGAAAAGTTTATCATTTATTTCTCTTTGATTCAGTCTACTCACAGAGCTTCTAGGAACAGGAAAGTCTACTAAGGGTGCATTTATGTTCATGAACATGTGAAATAGTTCAAAGGATATAGTCCCTGCCCTCAGGAAGCTTTCAACGTGGTGTCATTTATATATCAATTACCTTTCACTTCTCCTGATTAAAGTTACTATTTAAAACATGTAATTACAGTCAATTAATTTGCATACTAACAACAATTATACTTTTCCAATGGATACCTGCAAATTATCTTTAATAAAATTTACTGTTATTGAGTATAGCATAAAGAACATCATCAAAGATTTATATTCTAAGTATAACTACAGGTTGCTTACCTCAAATATGTATCATTATCCCCTATATAACATTATAGGGTAAGCTTTTTAAATGTATGTGATCTTTGAGTCAAATTCCTTATGCATTACTTTAAAATTCTGTTCTAAGACAAAAATAACTCAACTGCTACAATACCACATCTCTAAAGTATGCATTTCTTTACCACCTGAACCCATAAACTTCCCTGCCCTGTTAGTTCTCTTTTATCAGAGACTGGCAGAAGTTGACAATGTAATATGTGGGAAATGCTTAAACCAGCAAAGCTGGTAACTACTCATGTTTTAAATTTAATACATGCACCAGTTAAGAACACAAAAAACTGATCAATTAAAAAATGAATGGCTCTTTGAAGTTTTCTTTGTAAAATGATGCTCACTGTTTCTGAAGAATTTAACCTGAAGTTATATTCATTAGAGGCTCAGATTTCCTACTACCTGGTAACCATAAGTCCTCTAATGTCTTAAAAATATATACATCATGGAGAAAGGAGGATGTCAGGAGCACAGGAGGGACAGGAAAGTTGGCAGAGAAGAAATCCAAAGCAGCCGGGAACAGCTTTGAGGAACATGTGGGCCTCAGAGAGGGAGGTAACTCAGGGAGGTGTTTTATACACAAAGACAGCGTGAGGGAAAGGTGACAATATAGAGGTGATACCAAGCAGGTTCCAAAGAGTGTTCCAAGCTTTTCCTGTCTAAATTAGGACTGCCACCCATGCCAAGAGTTCTTTACTTTCATTATAATCAGGCCACTGTGCTATACAGGGAAGTCATTGGCATTTGGAGATGGAATTAGTTAAATTTTCTAATGGAAGGATAAAATACTGACTGAAGAAACTTTTTTGTTTTGTTTTCTTGTTTTTGTTTTAGGTGACCTGGTCTCTCTGTATAATCCTGGCTGTCCTGGAACTCACTATATAGACCAGGCTGGCCTCAATTGTAAACAGGAACTTTTTGTTTGGGTTCACAGTTTAACGAGATACAGCCGATTGTGGAGGGAAGGCATGGTGGCAGGTGACCCCCATAGTGGCAGAAATATGTAGATGAGATTCCTTGCCTACTCAGATCTTGGTGGAACAGGAAGTAGAGGATAGACAGGAAACAGAACCAGGCTATAAAACCTTGAGGGAACCTCTAGTGACCCACATACTCCAATTTCTGACTGCCAAGATCCCAGGGTATCCTTCTTAAACCACCAAGGTGACCACATCAGAGAAATATGGCAAACTTCGGACAGGGTGGATGCCAGGTCACAGTGACCAATCAGTTTTAGTGATGAAAACATGATCGCCATGCCCTCTGACCTCGTCTACTGTGACATCTTCTATGTCAGCTACACAAAGGGCAGATTTTGCAGTGTTTACCACTTTGGTAACTAGCCATGCTGTTTAGCAACTAGTCAATGTATTGTCCATGTGTACAAGTATTTAGGGTAGAACATATCTATAATGTGTTATTGGACAGAATATTGGTCTAGTCTCTGGGAGCTCAATGAAGATGTAACCAATACTAAGAAAGTACCTTCTAGGGATCCTAAGAACTCTCATGTGTTTATGCTACCCTTTGAAGCTTAAGGACACTGAATGCCCCTGTGTATGTTCGTTACAAAATTCTGCATGTACTTTACAATATTTCATTGTGTGATATTAGATCTTTGATAACAGGAAAATGATCATTTATGTCCTAAAGACACCATTAAAATTTCAATTATAAACTTGGTTTAAATTTCAAGCTTTCCAATGAATATGATCACCCTACTAAAGCTATTTCCTATCATAAAATTCATTTTTGGCAGGTGACTTAGCTAGAAGAAAACAATCTATCATTGTGGCTCCTATCTTTAATTCCTGTGTGCTGGGGGGAGAGTTACCTGACTCCTCCAAACTTCTCTGCTTTTCTCTGTGTGCATTTTTAATTCCATACTGAATTGTTCATTGAAAGTTTAAAAGCATCATATAAATCCAAACTAGATTAAAGATACTATATAGTTGACTCTTACAAGAAAAAGTTGTGTCCAAATGTTAAAGAAGGCCACAATGAACCCAGAAATGACAGGCTGCCTGTGGCACTACTTTGACTAACAAAGAAAATGGATAATTTGGTGGTGAGGGTTCCCTTCTTCCATTTAGGGAAAAGGGATATTTTTTAAATTTGCTTGGCTAGTCTTAGTTCCTTAAGCAAAAGTATTGTGGAAGTGAAGAAGTTATGCCCAAGATTTCTGTCCTCACTACATAGTGACAGTTCTGCAGTTACCAATGACATCAATCTTACCATCTCAGTCAGGACCATCCAATTCATAGAGACTTCCTCATTTCCAAGACACTATGGTAGTATGGATATGGTTGTTCAAATGAAAATGGATGGCTCATAGAGGATGACACTATTAGGAGGTGTGGCCACGTTGGAGTAGGTGTGACATTATTGGAGGAAGCATGTCACTGTGTGTGGACTTTGAGGTCTCAGATGCTCAAGCCAGGCTGAGTGTGGCATTCTCTTCCTGCTGCCTGCAGATCCAGAGGCAGAACGTTCAGCATCATGTCTGTCTATATGTTGCCATGCTTCCAGACATGATGAAAATAGACTAAAACTCTGCACTCTAAGTCAGCCCCAATTAATTGTTTTCCTTTATAAGAGTTGCTGTGGCTGTGGTATCTCTTTACAGTAATAGAAACCCTAACTGAGACAATACACTTCCCTTTTCTTCCTTCCTTCCTCGTTTCTTTCTTTCACTCTTTCCTATTCCTGTTTATATCTGATTTCATTCCATTTTCCTTTGTTGACTTCTTTACTGTTCAACTTTAAAGTATCAATATTCCCCAAGGCATGACACATGGGTCTCATTCTACATAGCCTTTTTATGTAACTAGTCAGACCCAGAGTTTTAAAGTACATATATATCCAGCTAATACTACCTAATTTTCAATCTTTAATGAAAGATTAATGTATCTAACTCTTCATACGCTATTTCTCATCTGGAAGACAAAATGTACCTCAAAATCAACATGCCAATGATAAACTCCCACACCCCGATCTCCTCCATTTCAGTAAACAGGATCCTCATCCACCCAGCTGATCAACTCAGAACTTCAAGTATATTCCTGATAGCCCTTCATGGATTACACAGATTTGATCTGTCCATCTAATCTATCATGTGCCTTTCATCTGTTCCTTTCTAGCAACTCTAAAACACCTGGGTTGCAGATTTTTATCTCCATAACTGACCCTACTTCCTCCATCTCCACCTCACCATCCCAATTCTTTCTTGAAACCTCTCAAGTAAAAATCAGATAACATCCCTTCTTGGACTTGTTCTTCATCACAGTCAAAACAGCTAGGGCTCTTCAGTCATTGTGATAAAATGCCCAGACAGTCCAGACTAAAAGCAAGCTATGAAAGAAATGGAAGGGTTTATGTTAGCTTACAGTTCCAGAGTGACAGAGTCCATCATCACTGGGAAGGCATGATAATAGGAATGCTAGCCAGCCTAGCAGCAAGGAAACAGAGAGGTCACATTTTATCCACAAACAGGAAGCAATGAAAGAAAACAGGAAGTGGGGCCAGGTTATAAACCCTTAAAGCCCACTCCAGTGAATACCACCTCCAGCAAGCATCCAACTCCTAATGGTTCCATAAACTTCCCAAACAGTACCACCAACTGGATATCAAGCACTCAAAACATGACCTTGGGGCGGGGGGGTGTTTCTAGTTGAAACCACTATACACTGGCAGAGAATCTGAGTCCCCATGAATGCAAGACTTTATCTTGCATTCCCTCCCTGTCGTTCACTAGATGTAGCCTTTTTAATTTAAATATGTCTAATTATTGACTGACTTCTAGAGAGTACATCACTCCCCTCGCCCAGATGTTCATGTTCTCTATATTATTTTGATCTTATCTCCAGGCCTTTCCTCCAAAAGGCCTTTCTGACCAATTGGTCTAACAGAGTCTTCCCCCACGTACATCTCTTGTACATCTCCACATTTTGTTCTCTTTACTCTTACCACAACATGGAACCATCTTGTCCACTTATTTACTGATATTTCCTGTCTCCCTTTCTTTGTGGTAAGCATCAGAAAAGGAGGTTACTTTATTTGAATCTGACTTAGAATGTGAAAAGTTGGTAAATATTCTAATTCAGTGGTTCTCAACATTCTCCAACCCTTATGTTGTGGTGACCCCCAACCATAACTTATTTTCATTACTACTTCATAACTGTAATTTTGCAACTGTTGTGAATTGTAATGTAAATATCTTAGCTGAAGGATGGTCTTAGGTGACTCCTGTGAAAGGGTCATTTGACCCCCCTGCAAAGGGGTTGAAATCCATAGATTGAGAATCATTGTTCTAATTGATTTACTTGTAGCTAATTATTTGAAATTATCTATATTATGCATACATACAAAATTTATGCACATATATGGCAAGCATTTGTGTCCTCTTAATATGTAATTTAATTTAATATGTAATATATAAACACAGATTTTAAAAATATACAAAATCCCCATACCTATATAGGGAGATCAGAGTAGTTATGATTTTTAAAAAATTTTTTATGAATATATGTTGAGATTTAAACTCATGTTTTCTAAAAAGGTCACTATTAAACAATGCCCTATAACAAAGTTAAGCACAATGTATAGTTATTTTTATTTAATATTAATGCAATTACAATTAACTTGTGTGGTTTTGTCTCTCTGATTCTTGTAATCTCTGGGTGGGAAAATCTTCACACATTGCTGGGCTTGCAAAGTTGAGTCAAATCTCTAAACCCCTAATGACCCCTTATTTGAAGCTAGCATTTTGGAGGGCCTAATGTGAATAGTCAGCCAGCCTATCACAGGTAACTTTCTTAGCTTCTATCAGCTCTGTCTCTTGTCCCTTCTATTGCTTAGAGCCCATCTGGCCTGAACAGTGATGGTCAGCCAAAACATGTGATATTATGAGTCTCTAAATCCACAAGAAAAGGGCCTAGTATAAGAACAGGCAGCAGTACAATAGCAAGCAGGAATATGTCATATTGATAGTCCTTTGTCATAAGGACTTGGTGGAAGACACAGCTTCATTTATGTTCTTGGCCTTCAGAGAGTCTCCACATCAGTCTAGAGAGACAGGGACATAAGCATATAAGGACTCCACCTTACTATACTATCAGCTACAGTTTACATGAAACCTGTGGCCTCTGCTTGGGGGTTTGGGGAAGTGCATGGGGAAGAAGTATATGATAGTCTCCATTGTCAACCTGATTGGATTTAAAATCACCTAGGAGATAAGTAAACTATGCTTCTAGGTATTCCTGTGAGGCATTCCCAAGGCATTAGCTGATTTATCCTGAATATGGGTGGCTCTATCCCATGGGCTGGGGACCCTGATGGAACAAGATGAGAAAAGAAGAAAGCTAAAAAACTACCTGCTCACATTCCCTCTCTCTTATCTACCCCTCCATCATGACATGAGCCACTCGGTCATGACTTTCTTACCATGATGCACCAAGCCCTCTGATACCATGAGCCAAAATAAAGACTTCCTCCCTTAAGCTGTTTCTGCCTGGTGTTTTAAAGTAACTAATACCACTAGTGTTTGTAGATCAAAGCCCTTTAAATTAAATAATACTTTCATCTAAATAAATATTTAACAGTATTATGTTTGCATGGAACATCTCCTTTGTGTAACAAGATGAGGAAGTGGAGCTGACAGACAGCCCAGTGGTTAAGAATACTAACTGCTCCTGAAGAGGACCTGAGATCAATTCCCAGCACCCATGTGGCAGCTCATAACTGCCTGTAAGTCCAGCTCCAGGAGATCCTAATGCCCTTTCTAGCCTCTGTAGCCACCTGCATTCACATGTACACACCCACACAATAATATGCCTGTCCAGATAATTGACAAGGAAAATAAATCTTAAAACAGAAAGATGAGGGAGGATGTGTTAGTTATCTTAACTGATATGTAATTTCATCGTGTATTCAATGTATTGACCAGATGAGATTATTGCCTGCTAGGAAATAAGGAGTAAAGAAGAAAAGACAAGGCAAAATTTCCCTGCTAAAAATTATACAAAATTTGCCTCAGACAAAAGACTACAAGCATCAATGGTGATTTTTTTTTCTTTTTTGGTTTTTTGAGATAAGGTTTCTCTGTGTAGTTTTGTGCCTTTCCTGGAACTCACTTTGGAGACCAGGCTGGCCTCGAACTCACAGAGATCCGCCTGCCTCTGCCTCCCAAGTGCTGGGACTAAAGGTGTGCACCACCACTGCCCGGCAACAATGGTGATTTTTAAAAGAGAGTATTATAATGATTGATACTCAAGCATTTTCAAAAACCAATTCATAAGCTTTGATCTGGGATTCACACAGTCAAAGTACAGGCATGTATTGCTTTCAAATGGGAACAATGGCCTTGGTGGCAAATAAAATGTTCAGAATTTAGAGATTTGAAAGCATGCTAATATTGAGCTGATAAATCATTCCTTCATAAAAAATAAAATGATGTTCAGCTCCAAAAACTTAAAGGACTATATCTTAATAATAGGGAATCCAGATAGCAATAAATGCATTATGTAGTATTAAAAAAACATATTCATATGCTCTGAATTATATTCATAAAACATGTTATAAAGATGTAAAACAATGAATTATAAGTGCTTTAAAGATAAAACTTTAATATACACACAATAATATTCACCTAGTACAATCCACTTTTTTTACTGAACATTGTACCAGTGGCAATTCAATGAACTCAACAGTAACACAGAAAATGAGGGACATTCAGTACTATTTTTGTACTATCATTAATTTATTTCAATGGCTAAACCATGCCTTTTAAGAATATGTTAATGGTTGAATTAGCTCTTTCAAAATACTACAAAGTATAAAATACTGAGGTAGAATTTCTAAATGGTAGCTAGTAGGTCAGGGAATTATTAAATACTCTTGACACAAAATATGACCCCAATTCACTAGGAAGACTGGCATCTGGGAGTTCCTGGAGAAGACACAGCCTGTTCTTGCCTTGCTTTCCCGGGACCTTTCTTTAGTGTGGTTGTAAGAATACAGAGGTCAGGATTAGTTTAACTAGGATCTATTCTTTATTCAATGCTGAGTATCAAACCCCAAACCTCTCACATGTGCAGTTAGGGGAGCACTCGACCACTGACATCCATGCCCTGCCCAGATTTCGATAACATCCTAACATCTCAGTGAGGTCATGCATATTCAAGAGTAGAAACCATGGAAAAACTCACTTTAACAAACTCCCTCGCTGAGTGAATTTCTTCTTCTTTGGCTTTATGTATTTATATAAGAGATTAATATTCAGAAGCTTGTTAAGTTGAAGAGCATAAGGTCACAATCAAAGCTCCTCTTTAAATTGCTGTGGCTTTGAGGGCAGTTCAGGGAGGAGAGACACTTGTCAATCAGTAGTACAGGTAGCAGTTGGGTATTAGCAGGCTTTGGGAATGGATCTCTCCCTAATAATCAGAAGCTTGTAGAACCAAGAATGAGAATTATGACTGGTCAGTGTAGATGTAACCGTCTTGTTAAATAAGAAACACAGAGCCAATGCAGAGATGAAAGCCCAAGAGGTCAGAGCTAAGAGCTAAAATCTTACCCTTCACTGCTGCTGTCCTCTTCAGCCAAGAGAACTACATCCTGTGTATCTGTCTTTATATAGACTTTCTGTTCTGCCTTCTCATTGGTTGTAAACGCAACCATATGACCTCCTTGTCACTGCCCATCTATATAGACCTCCAGGTCTTCTATGGTTGGTATTGAGATTAAAGGCGTGTGTCTCCATGCTTGCTGTATCCTTGAACACACAGAGATCTGCCTAGCTCTGCCTCCTAAGTGCTGGGATTAAAGGCATGCACCACCACCACCCAGCTTCTGCTATGGCTTGCTATTAGCCCTGACCCCCAGACAACTTTATTTATTAATATAAAAATAAAATCACATTTCAGTACAAATAAAGTATCACTATATGTCAGACCAATGAGAGGGGCTGGAGTTATATCCAGTTTCGGGTAGGCGGCACATGATATCCTAAATTGTCCAGAAGGTCACTCATGGATAACTACCTAAACCTGGTTCTAAGAGTCCTGAACCCTATTAGATTAGTATTTATTGGAGACTTTCTGATAAAGAACAAGAAAATACCATCAACCCTCCTATGAGAGTCAATCCAAAGGCATCTGTCAATCTGTCAATCACTTGGTCAGGACAAAGTCCTTCAGGAAAAGCTGCTTGCTCCAGAGGCGCTTGCAATAGTGGGTGTGAAGCTCTCCTAAAGTGCAGATTGGCACAGTGTTCTCTTTGGCCATGCCCACCCTCACCTCTTCAGAGTGCACCCTCCTCTGCTCTTTCATATGTTCTACCTGCCTTCTACACCATGCTCGGTGTGTCTCTGAATTCTTTCCATGGAGAGCACAAGGACTCTGGAGTCCAGAGCAAGACCGTTGAGGGTGGGGTTTGCACAGCAGACTTCACAAAGAATGATCGTGAGTCGCTTAACTTTGAGGCAAGTCTCTTTTCTGACTACAACAGAAGGGAGGTAGAATTAAACAAATTAGCTTAAGACTCGAAATGCCAAGGGCCCTATTAGGTTTAAAAAACTAATAGGGTGTGCAGTTACCCCACAAGTGCATGCACGCCTCTTGAAGAGTGGAAGTGTAGAAGAAAATTAGCTGTACAAGCTGCTGCAGCAAGACCATACAGAGCTCGCTCGATTCATAAAAGCTGACTTATGAGCCGATCTTGTACCAAATGAGGCAGCTTTGAAAGGGGGGTTCAGATGGAAAGACAACAGGGTTACCAAAGAGCAGACATTACTTTTTATATCACCAAAGCGATTCATGCTATATAAATGGGAATACTGAAATCCAGAAGAAAAACAAAGCGTCCATGTGCACATATTTCAGGCATGGGGTGGGGGTGGGGGGCTCCTTAGAAGATGCCTCAATGTCAAGTGCAAACTCGGTGGTTCTATGTGGCTTGGCACCCTCTCTTCCTTCATTGTTTTCTCTGTCGGACTGTGACTTCGTTAGTCTAGCCTCTTCCTTTCCCTCTGTAAAAGAGTATAGTGTAACCAGCGTACCCATGATTCCATGGGCACCTAATTGAAAGCATAATCAGTGGCAGTTGCTGAAACTATGTTGAAAAGACAGGATTTGAGCGACGTGGGATGTGCTGAAGTGAGGAAAACAGAGCTGAAACACAACCGACCCCCAGAGGTCCCAGGAGGAAGGAAAGGGAAGTGAGTCTTTCATTTGTACAGTTCTTTACTGTTAAATGAGCATTTTTTAAAAGTAAAATAGAGACACGTGATTTTTTTTCTCATAAATACATTTCCCAATTCCATTTTTAATGGAGCAATCACAAAATGACAGGCATCTGGGGATCTGTTTTTGTTGCTAAGGGACTCATAGTTGTAACATAGAGACTTCACAATCATAGGCCAATGTAACAAACATATGGTTGGTAAGGATTTACGAATGCAGTCCACGCCTCAACTCCTCCAGAGGTGCCTGTAACATGGTCCACACCCACCTTCTGGCCAAGATTGGTCCAGGCAAGGGAACACCCTTGGTATGCATGTCACAGGCTGAGTGGCTTCCTTGGTGTTCCTAGGCAATTATCCTTCCTAGGAAACATCTCCCACACTGAACCCTGCTGACTGTCATGGTGCTCATAGATGATGAAAAGTTTCCATTCTGCTGTGTAAGGGGGTGGCACATTTCTTAGCAATTGACTGGGTGGTTTAAATAAGCTGCCACCCATTGTGTGTATTCATCACAAGGCTGTTGAAAACGTACTCTATCAAAAATTCCCCTTTTTGTGTATATGTGTGGAAATAGGGAATGAACCTATGACCTCATGTGTGTTAGGCAAATGATACACCACTGAGCCATATCTCAGCCTCAAAATTATTTTTAACAGTCACAATAACAGCTAAGGCTTCTACAAAACCTAAAACTGCGTAGATATCACTATATTCTTCATTTTGCAGATGAGAAACCAAACACAGAGAGATGAAATTACTTTCTAAGGTCCTGTCTTTTTAGGATTTGAGCCTACATATATTTTATTCTGACATTCCCACTACTGTTCCAAATTAGGGTAACAAAATCACTTACTAAATCAAGCATGAGTTATCTATGTGCTGACTATAATGGAGATGAAAAGATTGGAAAAGCCAGAGGTAGGGGACATCTGCAGTGAACCAGCATTTGATGAACACCACAATGCCGCTACCCATATGAACTCACATTGGCTGTGGATCCAGGTAAAGACCTGGACGAGATCAAGCGGGCATGAACGGAGAAGGGCTCTCGAAGCCCCACTCCTAGCTGAGGAGCTATTGGCAACTGATGTCTGCTGGGGGAGGGGGCATCGACTTAGATCATCCTCTACTCATGCACAAACCCCAGCCTGAAGTGAATTAGAGGGTTGTAACAATGAAGAGCCCAGGAAGTTAGAAGTGCACAGTGGTGGGAGGTGAATAGAGGAGGAATTGGTGTGGGGAGTCATTAGAAGAGAGGTGGTGGTGGTGGGTTTGATCACAATGCATCTGGGTAGGCTGGAGAGCTATCTCAGCACTTAAGAACACTGGCTACTCTTCCAGAAGACCTGAGTTTGATTCCCAGCACCCACGTGGCTGTTCACAACCATTTGTAACTCCAGTTTCAGGGGACCCAATGCCCTCTTATGGGCTCTGCAGACAGCAAGCAGCCATACTGCATCTTGTTCTCAATTCTTCACAGCAGAAGCCCCTGCCCCCAACTGCGGTGCATTCAGTCTTCCCTTCCGAGCTGATCATGAAGGGAAGGACTTTCCTTTAACTGGCTAGGCTTTCTCCCCATGGTCAAAAACTTCCTAATGCCTCGCTATCTGTGGAAAAGACAGAAGAAAAAGACTCTGTGCTTCCGAGGTATCTGCTCTCCATCTGCCTGTTGTGCATCACAGTTACAGGTTGCTGTTAAATCCTACTGGTTTACCAGAATTATCCCCCTACTCGAAGGAACGACCTGATGATCTGCCTTTTTGGTTTTGTTTATTTGGTTGTTTTTTTGTTTTTGTTTTTTTCTGAACTTACTTAAATATATCACTTACTGGTTTTGCTGCAGAGGTACTGCAGGCCTCTACTGGATAGCATTTTAATAAAATAAGAAGATTAAGACTTTGGGGGTTTTTTTGGTAAGAAATTTTTTTATTCATTCCACATACCAACCACAGATCCCCCCATCTCTCTTTTCACTCTCCTCAATCTTCCCTCCCAGCCCACCTCTCATCCCCTCCTCCGAAAAGGTATGTCCTTTAAGCCTCAATTCAACATTCTTTTAGCTAGTGGCTTACCTGTGAATTTACACTTGCCTTCTCCTTTCAAAAAGACCTTTTTTTAAAATACACAAAGACTTTTTTCAAAATCCTGGATAATTGGTGCTGGTGAAAGCTATTAATTTCCTTTAAAAAGAATAATTATTAATGCGTATTTCAAGTCATGAAATTTGTTGTTAAGTATTTGACAACAGAACCACAAAACAACAATGTGCATGGCATGCAACCACCGACCTCTAAGAACTTAACTTCTTATGAACATCTCCCAAACTTTTAAAAGAAAAACTTTAATGCAGATCTTTGCACGTGGAGACTTCCTGTCTGTAATTCTGGGTGTTCACAGGCAACCCCAGAGGTCTCATAATACATAATCATCTGCACTTTGGTTGAGGCGTGGGGTCCACTTAGGGTGTAGTCACTTGCCCAACTCACCACCAGGTCCTGCCAACCTCCAAACATCAGCATCACCGTGTGCGTCATACCCCACTTAGTCCTGGGACCATTACCGCAATGACAGGAAATCTAACACTCCTAAGTGGCTCGCACATCCCTATATGTTCTGCTCTTTCCCACCCCACCCAACTTTCCAGCCTCCCACTCTCCTCAGTCCCAATGGCCTCCTCCTTAAGATGGAAAGCTCACTTGGAAGCACATGTTGACCCTGAGCTCCTTCACTCTGTCTACTGTATTCCACTTCCTTCCTAGTGTTTGTGTGGCAGAAGGGCATGCTCCGACCTACCAGGTCAGCTCCATTAAACAGTTGTTTATAAAGACACGTGACCCACTGAACCAACCATCAGCCCCTCCAGCCCATTCTGGGGTTTCTCTGAAATGCTAAGACAGCTGCATTGCCCCCTGCAGTGCTCAGCACCCTGCATGCACTTGTTTATAGGTTTGTCCCCTGTCACACCCCTCCCTTCCCACACAGCTCTACTGTCCATCCCTTCTGCTTCTGGAGCCTCTGGGGTTCCCTTACCTCTGTTACAGAGCCCCCCCTCACGGTGTCCTTCTATTAAATTCCTTCCTTGAGTTCATCACAGTCCCCTCAAAATCAGTTTATAGTAAGAATCTTTGAGACACTGGATGCCGGCTTTTCTCACTTCTAAAACAAAAAGGCATTGTGTACATTTCAAAGAGAATCTTTTTAAAAAATGACCTTTAAAGTTCTTAGGTGAAAACTACAATCCCCTTTGGATGAGGCATTAAACCCCATGGTTTAAGAGAAGAAAATAATAATAATATGGTGGTGACCACATGAAGTGGCAAGCTTCTCAATTATTGGAGGATAGAGTCCTGCCAAAAGGACACTGTGGAGAGGAGAGCCCACACAGGCGGCTGGGTGGAGGGCCTTGGCAACCTTCTCTGTGGAGATCCACCCCCACCTCAGAAACCTGCCGAAGGGAATGAGAACACTGGCATGGAGAGTGCTGCACACCCAGCTTGGACCTGGGCTGTTAAGGCTACTTTTGATAATCCTCACCAGCAGCCCCCAGGCAGGAACTTCAAAAGATCACATCAAAGGGCCGAGTCACAGTGGAGGGAGCCCTGAAAACCTGGGGACTGCTTTGCTCTTCCGGCTCAACAACAAACACCAGTCTCCAGGCCTTCCCCAAGGAGGAGAGAGAGATTGCTTTAAAAATTCTAGGCTGGCATCCCTGAGGGAGGAGAAGACACACACACACACACACACACACACACACACACACACACACACACACACACACACGGGGGGGGGGGGGGCGGGGAGAGAGAGAGCACAAGAGATCAAGTGATTCCTTCCAATCATGCATGTTTGAGAATGGAAGGGCTGTACTATCAAATACACACAAGAGAAAAGTTTGATCCAGGCTTTAAATTCAAACAACACAAGCCGAGAAGGATGGAGTGAGCATGTGCCGTCTCGCTGACACGAGAGACAGGCAATTAATGAAACTCCGGGCCACAGTATCAGCTGCCTGCTGACTTCTGCAATTGAATTAAAACTATCATAAGAATAATACAAGGGCTCGCCCTTGTCCTCTTGTCTATGTGTTTATTTAATTTTCTGTCCAACTGACTCTCAAATAAATTGGAAACAGCTGCCACTTTTTTTGATTCAGTAGCTCCATTACCCCCTTGTGACATCATTCTGGGCACGAACACTAACAATAGGTCATTATGTAGCAATTACTTTATTGATTTATGGAAGTTTTTAAGCTCCGTCAGGAATATGCACATTCAAGGGGAAAAAAGAACCACTTCTCTACTCCAGCTAAGGAGAAAACCAAAACTACAGAGGCTGGCATAGTGCTGCTCAGACGGGACCTTCCTTACAAAGGAAAATATGGGAATAATTTGTTTGGGTTTTCTTTGCATAAAACAGAAATGGGGAAAGTCTATAAAGCCTAAAAGTTATAGTCCCCATAATTTCATGAAGGAACTAAGTAAACAGATGACCAAAGCACAGCTGTTAGAAATAGCGGGATTTCATGGCTAACAGAAATTGCTTGAAACAAATTAACAGTGTTCAAGCCCCCATGATGAAGGGAGGTTCTGAGCTTGCAAATACCATTTCCAAAGTATGAAGGCATGAAAAACGAGCTTTCTTTTCCCCGTCCGAATGGCCACTGTCAGACTGTACTCAGTTTCCACTCCGGCTCTGCATCATTCAGCGGTCACACTTTGGTCTGCCTGTCAGTGTTTACCGTGTATACCATCACCATATCACAAGCATCTCCCTTCTTGTCAATAGCTGCCTTCATTCCCACTCTCTGGTTTTCAGGACTTGAATCTAGAGATTAAAAAAGAAAAATTAAATGAATATGTATACTTTAGTGCTAACCAAACATAAGGATTTTAACACAAGAAGGCAAGCAATGGTGGGTACCTACATTTGGAGGGAAATGACTAAAAATTCTATCAACCTTTGCTTTAAAATAGAGCAACTTACTGCTCTTGTCTGGAACCTGTATCTGAGATTTCCCAGCTCCTGTTTAGGGTCGAGACTTTAATATTCTAGTTTCTCTGCCAGTCAGCAGAGCATCCTCAGCCCCAGAAGGACAGCTGCTTAGGACCATTCCCAACAGCAGCCTAAAGGTAACACTTGGCACTACACTTGCTGTGACAAGCTTGAGCTTCACCTATGGATTTTTCTAGCACTGATCAGGAAATCCTGGGAGCTCTTAGAAAACATGGTAGAAAAATGATCCTGCTCAGGAAATCTGTCTCTTTTGTGAATAGCTAAAACATATGTCAGCCTTCTACAATAATTCACAACTGTGAAGACAAATAATTGTTTTAGCATGGGTATCTTTTGTTGTTGTTGTTGTTGTTGTTGTTGTGTGTGTGTGCATGTGTGTATACATGGGCATGCACATGTTTCTATGTGTGAGTGCATATAAGTATTGTGTAGATAAGCATGTGGAGGTCAGAGGACAACCTCCAGTGTCCTACTCTTACAGAGGACCCAAATTGGTTTCCAGTGCCCACAAGGTGACCCACAACAGCCAGAGATCCAATGCCTCTTCTGGCCTCTGCAAGCACTGTACCCAAATGTGCATGCGCGCGCGCTCACGCACACACACACACACACACACACACACACACACACAATTAAAAATAAAACACAACAAAATAAATTGATCTCAAAAGTAGTATTCCCAAGCTACAAGGATCAGGAGAGTACAGAATAAAGGAAACATTGTCTTTGAGATGACCCAATTCTTTACCATCTTTTTGAAAAGGATAAAGTCTAAAGAGGGGTCTTACAGAAGATGGTAGCAGTGCCATGATGAACACAAAAGGAAGAAGACATTCTGTGGCACCGGAAGAGCCATGACAAAGAAGTGGTGTTTTCAGAGCCAGGGAGAAGTTGTGTTTTGTGAGGCTGAGTGGGTGGCTGCGTTAGAGACAAGGCTGGCTGTGCACAAGGCGCAATGGTGACAGTCAAAATGGCGTTCGCGGTAAGGGGCCTACGGTGGGTCGTTTACTGGAGGAAATACATGGTTAAAGGCAACCCTGACAGAGGCTGGTCTGTTAGGAGGGTGGGGAGAAGAACTAAAGACTGACAACCATCCATATAGGGAACTCAGGAGAGGCATGAAGAGATAACACTTTGGAACAGGATCCTGATCGTGGAAAGAGGCTCAAATGCAACAAACCCAGCAAGAAAGAATTCGTAGTTTATGAGAACTGATTCAATACAGGCAGCCAAATAAGAAAAAGGAAGCAATAAAAATAAACCACCAGATGAATGTCCCAGAGAATTAATTGGACAGTTGAGTCATTGAGAAAGGAACCCAGAAGGAGCGGAAGCTTTCTTCATTGAATTCAAGGCATAAGTGTCCCACTGGACACGGAGCCAAATGAAAACATTTAGTTAATAATGAGATATAGAAGGTCCATGGAAGCTCAGGGTTTTCGAATTATGCTTTTGTTCAGCAAATATTTATCAAATATTCACCAAATATCACTTCTGAACCCATGCAATTTGATTAATGCCCCAAATAACAGGATTAAAGAAACATAATCTCTGCTCTACAAATACTATTTCTAGTGGACAAGCAGAAAATTATCTAGTTGGTTCTGGTATCTTGCAATCAGAATAATTAAATACTTTTGTGGTTTAATTGTGAAACGCCCCATTTGGGTTCATGTGCTGAACACTGGGTTCATAGATGGGGCACTGTTTGGGAACATTGTGAAGTTTTTAGGGAGCAGCACCTTAGGGGATACAGCATCTCACTGTGGGTGGACACGAAGTATAATGACGTAGCCCCACTTTTCGGTCACTCTCTGATGGTAGCTGGAATGTGACCAGGCAGCCTGTGGCTCCTCCTAACATAACCACCAGCCATAATGGCCTGTATCTCCTTGAAATGTAAGCCAGAATGAAGGCTTCCTCCTATAAACTGTTTATTGCTAGATATTAGACCACAGAGAAGCATATACAACTAAATACAGAAAACAGATAAGAAGTAGGATCCTTCCTATGAGCAATTTGACCATGTGATTTCTCTGTCTTCACATACAGAAAAGAAAATTAAGATTCTTTTAAAATGCATTTATTTTTATCATATATGTATGTGTGTGTATAGATACATGTACACACACACATATATGAATGTATGTATATCAGTGTTACTGGCATATGTATATATACACCATGTATAAGCCTGGTGCCCACAAAGGCCAGAAGAGGGTATCAGATCTCCTGAAACTGGGTTGTAGATGGCTGTGAGTCACCATGTGCATGTTGGGAACCAAACCCAGTTCCTCTGCAAGAGCAGTCAGTGCTCTTGTCCACTGTACCATCTCTCCAGCTCCAAAAATAAAATAACATTTAGATGGCACTCAATGTTTCAACAAGATACATAAAATATACCGGAATAAATGCAATGAAAGAATCCTACAAGATAAAGACAGAAGTTGGAGGGCTATACCAGTTCATGAGCTACAGCAGTTGGGTAAGTTTTAAAGCATTTCTTTTCAAGTTGACCTGGACAACTGGCACAGTTATAATCAAAATCCCAATGAGATTTTGTGTAAATTGCTAAGCGGTTCCCACATTTATAAGAAAATGGAAAGGATCTAGGCCAGCATGGCCATTTTGAAGAACACAGCTTTCCCTAGTGGATTTCTGCATTTGGGGGAGTAAACAAGACAAAAACAATACCACAAAATAGAAAATCAATAAAAGATCTACACATAGAAAACTGAGGTACGGTAAGGTTCAGTGGGCAAAAGACATTCCTTATAGTATGTCGCCTACATCAGTTGAATATTGTCTTAGTCGGTGTTCTATTGCTGTGAAGAGACACCATGATCAAGGCAACTCACATAAAGAAAACATTTACTTGGGGGCTGACTTATAGTTTTAAGGGTTAGTCCATTATCAGCATGGCAGAAATCAGACAGCACTGAAGGGTTAACTGAGAGCTTTATGCACTGACCAACAAAGAGCAGGCAGAGAGAGAGACACTGGGCCTGGCGTGAGCTTTCGAAACCTCAAAGCTTACTCCTGATGACACACCTTCTCCAACAAGGCCATACCTCCTAATCCTTCCCAAACAGTTTACCTACTGGGGGCCAAGAATTCAAATATATGAGACTATGGGGGCCTTCTCATCTAAATCAGCACAGGTATCTATAGATGAAAGAATTTCCATACGTCACAGAAAACTTAAAGATACACCATAGGTCAAAATTTCAAAGGAAAGACAAGAATTCTGAAAGAGAATGTAGACAGCAACCTACATGAAGTTCTTAAATGAAGCCTTGGAACCGAAGCCATTATATGAAAGATTCAAGCTTTACGCTATTAAAATGTGTCCTGGATTTGAGGGACATCTCAGTGGTTAAGTGTGCTTACAGGTCTTGCAGAGGACCAAATTTGGTCCCCAGCACCAATGTCAAGTGACTCACAACCATCGTAACACCAGCTCCAGGGGATCTGATGCCCTTTTCTAGGCTTCAGGAACACTTGTAGTCACATGTACACAACTACAGAGATACAAATATACACAGAATTAAAATGAAAGTAAATCTAAAAACAAATAAATAAACCCAATGTACTCTACAAAGAACTCACAACACAAAATATAAAACTTTTAAAGAGTTCTTTTATATTTAATTCTGCACATGTATGTGTGGGTATGGGCACATGAATGCAGGTGCCCTTGGAGACCATAAGTGTCAGACCATTCTGGAGCCAGAATTGTGAGCCTCCTGGTGTGGGTGCTAGAAATCAAACCTGGGTCCTCTGCAAGGTCATCACACGATCTCAGATGCTGATCCATCTCTCCATTCTCACAACATGAAGACTTTTACAGATAAATAATGAACAAACACTTTTGAAATGAAACAGTCTTAAAAAGGATACACCAGAACAGATTGCCAAACAGCCTCAAACCCTGTGCAGCAGGCTCAGTGTTGCCCTTACCTAGGAAAGTCCACACTGAAGTAAATCTAAGCCTCACTCTGTGCTCTGGAGTGCCCGAAATAAGGGCTAATGATATCAAATAATTGCAAGGAAAGCTCGTATACTTGCCAGCAAGACACTAAATTACTGCACCCACTTTCAGGTCTTGGCACTGTCTACGGCACTGAACACTTCATACCCAATGACTCAGAAATCCCACTCCTGAGGATGTGCCTCCCTAAGGTCAGTGCTCACGTCCTCAGAAGACCAGAATGCCCCCAAGAGCAAGAAATTGGGACCAGCCTGCAGATTTAGCAGCAGTAGGTGTGATGTGTGGATGGTGGTATGTCTTCACAACGAGGTAATATACAGTAAGGGATGATGTGACTAACTGTTGGAACACACAGGAAATAAGTCCATAACTTCCACTTTGAGAGAAAAGAAATGTGAGACAATAAGGTCATTCTGTTGATTCCTTTATAGGAAGTTTCAAATGCCTGAGTAATCCTTTCAATAAGTTGTGATAGAACAACTGGGTACTTAGATACAAAAAGACTAACTGGATCCAAACTTACTAACATATTAAAAATTAATCCAAAATAGATTATAGCATATATCATAGAACTAAATGTAAATCTTCAAACTGTAAAACTTTTAGAAGAAAACACAGAAGAGAGTATTTCGGACCAAAGATTGGGCAAAGATGCCTTTGGTATGTCATTAAAAAAAGTAAGAGGAAAATAGTGAATTATATTTCATCAAAACTCTAAGCTGTGATACTCTAAAGACATTATATATTTAAAAAACAGTTGGGGAACCACAAATTTGAAGACAATATTTGCAAAGAGTATGCATGATAAAGTACTTTTACCCAAATACACAAGGAACCTTCAACTCAATAATAAGCAAAAAAAAAAAAAAAAAAAAAACCATGAAACTAAATTAAGGGTTTGATTGAACACTTCATGTAATAAGATATGTGGGGAGAGAATAAGGATGTGGACAGAGGCTGCTGACTAGTCACTGGAAAAGCAAGTAAAACCAGAAATACCTTCCACACCTATGAAAATGGCTAAAATTAAAAATACCAACTATACCAAGAGATGACAAAAAAAACTGGATAAAGATAGGAATGATGTTACAACTACTTTTAAAAGATTGGCAGGGTTGGGGATTTAGCTCAGTGGTAGAGCGCTTGCCTAACAAGTGCAAGGCCTTGGGTTCGGTCCTCAGCTCCGAAAACAAAACAAACAAAAAATAAATAAGTAAAAGTTTGGCAATTTAGGAAGGAAGGATATGTTTTGATATCTATGGCACCTGTTACCATTGAAGACTACGTGGATGCCTTGGGCCTAGGCCACCACGTGGAGCCACGTTAGTGTCCAAGGGCCACCCTGCAGCTAGAGCAATGCTGATCTGAGTGGCCTGCATTGCCACCCAGATGGTGACATCAGGGCCAAAGCTGCTGCTGCTGGCCATGTCTGCGTCCATGGTCCTGTAGCAGCAGAGGTCTGTGTTGATGATGCCCATTGCCCGTGTTACCATAGGGGCTCATGAGAACCATGTGTTGAATCCTGTGTTTAAGTACAAGGGCCACACTGAGCTGGCCCTATCCCTCACTGGACCAGGGTAAGTCCCACTCCCCACTGGACAGTTGACCCCTCACTGGCCCTGGGATAGCTGCCACAATGACCTCAGCACAGGAGAGCTGGTCCTACCCTTCATAGGGGAACTGGCCCCTGCACCTAGGAAAGCTGGCCCCCACTGCTCACCAGGGCCATGGGAGAGCTGGCTGTGCCCCTCACCTGAGGGGGATGGTCCTAGCAGCTCAAACTGACCAACTCAGCTACCACCCAGGCACATATTCAGAGCTTTGAGTTTGCACTCCCCAACATCTATCCCATCTATGGACTGCTGGAGCATATGAAGGGACTGGCCCTACAGAGTCATAGCCACAGGATCTTCATGACTTGGGGCGACAGCAGATTATCCAGGAGAAGTTTTGCTGAGGGTGCACTAATGATGGTGCGCCAGAGGCCAGAAGACTTGAACCTGACCGACAACACACTACATAATGAACATTTGCAAGTAAAGCTGTTTGGACGAAAGGGTATATTGCATGATGCACCACAGCTCCCAACGCCACAAAGACTAATGTAGAGGCCATAGTGAGGCAGGAAAGGTGGAGGAGCAGAGTGTGGTTTTTGTTTGTTTGGATTGTTTTTGTTTTTTATGTCTTTTAAATTAATATTTTTTGTATTTTGGTATTATTTATTTCTTATTTTTATTTTATTCTTATAATTTCTTATTAAGTTTTCCTTTGGGGGAACACTACAGGGTAAAGGACAGGTCAATGGGACTGGGAAATGGGTGGATTGGGGTGCATGATGTGAAATTCCCCAAGAATCAATAAAAAAAGTTAAAATGTTTGGCAATTTCATTTAAAAAATAATAAACACAGCATGTGATCAAGCCTATATACTCCTAGACATTCACCCATAAGAACTAACAACATACAACATGCTCACTGCAGCATCATTTGTAAGGCCGAAAGTAAAGCAACTCAAATATCATGTGTTCATTAAATCTGTGTATTTATTACAATATCAGGTAGCAATGTAAGGAATGAAGTATATTGAAATACAGTGACTAAGGAATAGGCAAGAAAATAATTGCGTGGAATAAAAGAAGTAAGACAATGAAAGTTGTATTCTGTAATTCAATCACATATTAACTTGGACAGTGCAGTTGAGGCTTACCTGGGATTGAGGGCAGAGAGTGTGGAAAGGAAAAGGGGGCACAACATGATGGATCTGCTCCTTATCTTAATTGGGTTGATGTTTTTCATAGCTGCACACCTCTCACAACTTAGAAAATGTTGTCTGTTAAATATATCATTATTCTGTATTGATGGTGCTCTTTAAAAACTGTCAGTAAGGATAAAATTAATTCATAGTGTAATAATTCTTTAAAAGGACATAAAGGACACCTATCTATAGCTTCACACAGGTACACACACACACACACACACACACACACACACACACACACACCCCACATACATGGATATACACATTCAAAGACACACACTCCAGTTTTGTGATGTTCCTATATTTGAGCAGTAAGTAACTCTGTTAAAGACCTAGAGTTCTGAGTGTGGACCAGGATCCCAGCCCCATAGACAGTTCTAAGGGCTTTCCATGAAGAAACAACAGGTGCAAACATATAAGAACAACGCAGAAGAAATAAGAGGACAGCGTCCCCACAGGAGCAGGTGGCTTTGATTCCAGCCATTTCAGTGAGGGAGGCACCGCCATATGGAGCAGCTGACCCTGACACCCACATGCCATTGGTGGGAAATGTACTGCAGGACCTGATTTACTGTCCTCTTTCTCACTCATTATTGTCCTTTATTTATTTCATCTTTCTCCTAGTATATTTATTCTGATGAATTAGCCTCTATCCTCTGTCTTGACTTTGTTCCTAGACAGAAACTCTCTTTCCAAAACAAAGCATTTATGATGACAATGATTCCTCTTCCTCCCACTCCTTCCGACTCCTCCTCTTTCTCTTCTTCAATGCAGGTTCTCATGTAGTCCATACTGGTCTTGAACTCATCATGTACCCCACAATGCAAGTTGGCCTTAAACTCCTAATCTGCCTCTTAAATTCTGAGTTACACCTGACTAATTATTACCTTATGTCATCTGTGCATATGTTTCCTGCCTAGAGGTGGACTGGCCTCTTTGACAGGCCTACTACATGAGTCCTAAGAGACATGCCCTAGATGGGACAGAGAGCTCTTACCTCCAGCTTTCTGGTATTGTATAGGACAGTAGGGACAAGAGGAGCAGCAAGAGGGATCAGGATAGAACTGAGTACAGACTAAAGAAGATCTGAGAATGAAGGCATAAGAAAGAATGCTTAGCCAGGAGTCGTCAGCTTTACTTACAGTATTGGAGTAATGCAGAATAAACCAGCAATGCAGAATGAGGGATTACAAACGCTACTGGAGTAATGCAGAAGAAACCAGCAACACAGGATGAGGGATTACAGACAGTATTGGAGTAATGCAGAAGAAACCAGCAACACAGGATGGGGGACTACAAATGATACTGGAGTAATGCAGAAGAAACCAGCAACACAGGATGAGGGATCACAAACTACTATGGTCAAAGAGGACAAGAAGTGGAAACATTCAACACAGTCACAGAAGAGACTCACTGATTTTGGAAATAGAGAGTACAGGATTTTCCACATGTGAATTCTACAAATAAGATAAGGAGAATGTTTAAAGACTCTCTGTACTGCAAGTACTGATCAAAGAATAAATATTTTGGTCTTGTTTCATCCCACTCAATGTGACTTCCAGCACGAAGTGAAGAGACGCAGCCTCACGTCTTTGAGCATGTTTTCATTGTGCAGGTCTGTGCTGAGGGGTGTCCACACAGGCACAGAGCCACGGAACTTAACAACAACAACAGGAAGGTGACAGGGTCTAGACACAGACACACCAAGGGGCACACAAGGTGCTAAGGAGGAAGCCAATGTTCGGAAAATCAAAAGCATGAAGCAAAGAGCAGAGATATTGTAGTTTACAGCAACTGACCCTAAATTAAGAGAATGCACTAAGAGCTTCGAGTGCCGGAATGTTAGGTGCCACTGAGAGAACCCCCTAAGTGAGCAGTGTCATGGCATCAGGTGGCCTGCCCTCTGACTTCCCTCAGACCCTGCATCCACAGACCCCGATGAAGGCACAGGTGCAGCGGCAGTAATGGCTGCCAAGGGGAGAAGGAAGACTCATGGGAAACTGTTACACTGTCCCATACATTTCCTTCTTGGATACCTTCCAGTCCAAACCAGCAGCCTGCCAGTGATGAGCAAAGTGATGGAGTGTTACTTAAGGCTGTAAAACTAGGAAGGTTAAAGAGTCATCACCATGTTAATTGAAGAGACTGTGGTGGCCTGCTCCAGAGGTAGAGATCCATATGTAAACATCACCTGGCTGTAACTCAAGTCAGCCCAATATTCCAGCTGAAGAACTGTGATTAAGTATTAATCTTATACACACATTTGCATATATTATACATATTCATATATATGTATATATATGCTTATCAAGTATGCTGGTAAGTCTAGTACTTCCCTTACTATAAGATGAAGACCAAAACTGCTGTGGGATGTTCTGTATGGCAAATGTGTTGCTAATTAGTCAATAAATAAAACACTGATTGGCCATTGGCTAGGCAGGAAGTGTAGGCGGGACAAGGAGAAGAATAAAGCTGGGAAGTGGAAGGCTGAGTCAGAGAGACACTGCCAGCCACCACGATGACAAACAGCATGTGAAGATGCCGGTAAGCACACGAGCCATGTGGCAAGGTATAGATTTATGGAAATGGATTATTTTAAGCTGTAAGAACAGTTGGCAAGAAGCCTGCCACGGCCATCCAGTTTGTAACCAATATAAGTCTCTGTGTTTACTTGGTCGGGTCTGAGTGGCTGTGGGACTGGCAGGTGAGAGAGATTTGTCCTGACTGTGGGCCAGGCAGGAAAACTCTAGCTACACAAAACAAACAAACAAACAAACAAAAATGAAGCTGGGGATAGATAAAAAGGGAGGGAAAAGAAAAATGTTGTACTTGAGATAGCAAAGCCCACAAGATGTTCTCTAGTACCATAATAAAAGTGAACCTACTCCTTAGGTAGTCCTTCCCCTTGACCCTGACCTGATCATGTGACTCATTTTTGACCAATGGAATATGGCAGCAATAAATATCCAACAGGGCTAGGTCATGGGAAGTCCTATAGCTTTGGTGTGCTTCTCTTAAAGTCCACTCCTCTGACAGGAGCGCTTCACTGAGAATCTAGTCTACCCATGAAAGCCCCTGGTCAAGAGCTGTCAGCTGATCTCCCAACCCAAACAGCCAGTGTGGACTGCCAGCCCGTGTATGAGCCAGTGTAGAAGTTCCAGCTAGTCTCTCTTCCATACAACATCAACAGCCAACGTCAAGTACTCCAGAAGAACCATCCAGCTGAGCAGTCAACCCAGAGACTTGTGAGCAATAACAAAATGATTACTGTCTAAGCCAATGAGATTCTCCAATTGGTTTTGTAAGAATAAACAAAATATTTTCTTAATCTCTCACAGTGACAGTGTACCAGTTAGACATTACTGTGTAATAAATCACCCCCAAATGTAGTCATTTAAGACAATATTTCATCAAACTCTTTTTTTAAAGGTATTTTAATCTTTGTGAACCATGAAGTTTCCTTCCCAGATACTCAAATCTGGCTCTGTAGAATGAGAGTAGTCATGGATAGCACAAAGACAAATGGGCATGGCTGTGTGCCAATAAAACTTTATTTATTAAAAAAAAAACTGGCAGCTGGTTCAAGGGCCATCATTGTCAACCTCTCTTTTAAAAGTATAACCGGGTATTATTGGTCATTCTCCTATAGGTCAGATGGATTGCTCTGTGCATACAGCCAGGTTTAGCTGATCTCAGCTTGGCTCTTTCATGCACCTGCCATCCGTTGGCAGGTTAACAAGGGGCTGGCTGGCCTCCGTGGCCTCCCTTACATCTGCTGTCTTTCTGGCTGCCAGCTGGAGTGATAGGGGTGGCCAGGCCACACGTCTCTCATCATCCATCAGTCCAGCCTAGGGTTGTTCACTGAGTGATGGCACAGATCCAAAAGAATAAGCAAAACTATGGAGACCTTTGAGGCCTCCATCAGAATTGGCACATTCTCACTCCATTCCATTCTGTTGACCGAAGTAAGTCACAAGATCAGTTTATAGTTAGGGTATGAAGAACTATACTCATCCCTTTGATGAGAGAATGACAGTCACCACTCAAATGGTGAGGACATGGGAAAAAGAAATGGGCTCACGTGGAAATTATTAGATCATGAATAAAAGTCTTTGTGCTAGGATTCCAAATGGCAATTGTTCTTATTTATTTGTTTGTTTGATTGACTACTTGCTTATTTATTTACTTACTTGTTTATTTATTTATTTATTTATTTAGATGCTGAGGATCAAACATGGGGCCTATTATTGGACAACTGCCTCATTATTGAACTCTACCCCTAATTCTGTCTTTTGTTTTGTAAATGAAGAAAATGAAATTAGGGAAAGGGTTGGTGAACAAGTCATTACTATAAGCTAGGACAGCCCTGAAAAATGAAAAGCATCTGATGAACTATAGAACTATGGGTAGCAATTTTCCCTGGTCCTCTTCACAGTCCACGTGGGACCAACTAGTACTTCTATAAGAAGTGTCTCCTCCACACCCAACCCTGTCTGATATCTTTCCCTCCAACACTCAGCTCCATATAAGTACAACTGGGATGAGAAGTGATTATCACACACTTGGGTCACCAAAGTAGCATCTTCTACCCAAAAATCCTCTCCTTATTACACTCTAAGAATCAGAATTCTTAGCTTAGCATATCTTAAAGCTAAAATGTCTCCAGACATCTGCAGCCCTTGGTCACATGCCATAAATATGGTGTGGCCTGGTGATAATGGGTCCAGGGAGAACAGCTCTGACCCAAACATTGGAGCCAAAGATTTGCTGTAAACACTTAGAGGGAGGTGGCTACAGGCTACAAATTACTCACCAGCTGCCACAGTTACAGGCAACATCCCACTCATCAGTTCTGAGTCCAGAGGTACTTATGAGGATGTCTGGGCCAAAACCTTCCTATTCTCAATTGCTACGGTGCTGGAAAACCAGTTGAAACATCTTCCCACCCTGATTTAACAGTTTCTCACAATGCTACAGCCCTGTATTCATTTCAGTCTTCTATTTGCAGTTTAATAGCTTACAGGAATAAGATTTTCCATCCTGCATTTCCCAATGGATAGGACTGACTTGGGCCAGAGCATATGTTACAGGAAGCTCGTCCCTGACAGATGACTTAACTACGGCCCATCCTAGAATCTGCTCTCTACCCAACTTGGCTGCATTTCATTAGGCTTATAAGTTGTCCTAATATTTTGCTTATGTTCCATGGCTTTTTTTTTTTTAAAAAAAGCATCTCTAAAATGTCTTTGTGATTGACTTAAAAAGCTGTTTTCTGCTGCTTCTACTCTTACACAGCTCAGAACTTTCAGGAGCCAACTCTATATCCAATACAAGGCACCAATGGCCCTCCCAAATGTACCTGAGGTCAACTCTTCCACCCTACCAATCAACTGAGCCAAGGAGCTCTAACATATATAACCACCTGAAATAGGCTTCCATAATTCATTTCTGTGCACACAATTCTTCATAAGTCAATGATTATGTTACAGTGAGACTTTTCCCTTCCATTCCCACCACCCACATACATATGCTAGACTCCAGCTTCTTCCCATCCCGGCAGTCCCTTGCTCCTCCTTAGGTAAACCTCTTATCTCCACAGTGCTATGCCACACTCACGTGGTACCTTATCACAAATGTCTACCACTATCTCTGCATTCTGTAACCCTGTGTTTCTCTGGCCAAATATGACTTCATTTATGAAACTTACTACTTTATAAAATTACTACCCACCATGTTTCAGCATTATTTATATGTGTTGTATCATGACCCTTTTTCTCTACAGGAACCCAAGTTCCCCCCCAACCTAAGGCAAACCTTTAACATATTTTTCCATGACTATTTCATTTTCTAGGGCGTGATCTATGAAGGACCCCTGTAGTTCCTAATGTTTTCTGTTAACATAGCAGCAGCTGTACCAAATGTGGGAATAAGAATCTTGGGAGAAAGTATAACCCACATGTCTACAACCGTGTGGGAGGTGTAAAAGAAAAATTGTTAATAACCTCCCCAGGGTTTCAGTTCTTGTCCTGATGCTGTTATAATTTCACTATGGTGAAATATTTCAGGTCAGGTTTCAAAGCATGAAAAAAATAGCAAAGAAGCTGAAGTCGTTTCATCAGAGTTTGGTTTTGTCACTGAGATCTGCAGGTTTCTTCCATACATAACCTGGTCACCAGAGCACAGTAGGAGACATGCCCAAGTGAAGCAGAATTGCCACTTGTTGTTAGAACATTTTAAAGAGCAATCTTGTCCCAAATGACCAAACACAATGACTGTTGCCTTACACCTTGTTTCTCCGTTGTAAAATAAGCCTCCTTCTTTGTGACCAACTTCCCTACTTCTTCAGCAAATAAGGTTATTTGAGCCAAACTTCTGTGCATTTCCATGAGTTTCTGAATCTTTTATGCATGCAGAAGAGAGGGAAAGGGGAAATTTAGAGGCCCGATCATGTCCTCACAGTACACAAACTGTGGTGAAAGTTATAAATCCATTGATCAAGTGCAGTTACATTGAAACAAAAAACTCCAGTGGCACTTGTGCACATACACTGGGCACATCTTTGTGTGCTTCACTGTCTTCCAAATAGCAGCTATAATCAAGATCACGTACCTGTTATCTACATACATTAAAGAGCTTCTAACATCCACAGAGGCTTGCAGTGAAATACTGCTACAGGTTGAAATTAAAGTGTCCCCAAAGGGCTTGGTCCCCAGCATGAGACTCTTCAGATCTAGTAGAAATGTAAAGAGATGAAGCCTAGGGAGCTGGGGGATGGCTCAGTAGTTTAAAATGCTTGCTGCACAATAAGGACCTGAATTCAGACCCCTGGCATCCATATAAAAGTCAGGCATGTGTGTGAACAGTGTGTGAACCCAGTGCAAAGAATATGAGAACAGCAAGATTCCCTGGAAATCACAGTCTAGCAAAATCAGTGAGCATTTTGAGTGACAGACCTTGTCTTAAAAAAAAAAAAATGATGGACAGAGGAAAATATCCAATGTTGAGTTCTGGCCTATACACACACACACACACACACACACACACACACACACACACACACACCTGCATACATACATGAAACCACAAAATCATACATACACATGAACATGCACACATGGGCAAAGCCCATAGGGAGGTCTTTAGATCACTGGGTCCGTGATCCTGGAAGAGCTGGTAGGACCTTTGCCCTTTCTCTTGCCCCTTGTGCTTTATGAGCTGAGGTAGGTTGCTTTGCTCTGCCATGCCTTCCTGCCACAATGCTCTGCCTCATTAGAGGGGATTGACCCAACAGACTTTGACCTACACTTCCGAAACCTGAGCCCTTCTAAGTTGATCCCTGGAGTATCTGTGCAATGATGGAAAGTTGACAGCCACAATGACCTATGGCCAGTCACCATGACACATATCTCAAGAATGACCATAGCTGGGCTCTCCCAGAGTGTCCCTTCTCTGGGAAAGCTTCACCCTCTATCTTGTTGGGCAAGAACGACCTCTGTTGCCAGCTCCATCATGACGCTAATGTCTAATTCACATGAAGTTCTGTTTATTGTGCCTCTGAAGTTCACATAGAGTCAAAAGGCATTTCCTGTCCCACTGCTATCCCCCTATTTCAAACTGCTTTCATCCCAGCCCGACTATTGAAAGAGCCACCTCACCCATTTTCCTGAGTTTCTTCTGGTTCCTCATGCTCACCCTCTACTCTCAAGTGTCCATTTGTTTTTCTTTTAAGAGGGTAGTTTTTCCCTTTTATTGTTTCACTGCAGAAGCACTTTACATTCTGGATATAAATGTCCTTTTCAAAGTATACAGTGAGTCCTGAATATGCCTTCTCAGATGTATGAGCAAATGAACCCTTTCAAGTAAATATTGCTGTCATTTATGACTGAAGAACTAGTTTCTCAGAGAGGCTGAGTTCCTTGTTCAGGGTCATCTGATGAATGAATCGCAGATCCAGGGTTTGGAACTAGGTCTATCTGACTTAAGAAAGTGAATTATTCCCAGTGTGTCCTTCTATGCCCATTTCTCCATATAGAATCATGCCCTTAAGTTTGCTGAAACATTTTATGAATGCGTGTGTTTGTTACATGCCAGATGGGGAAGGGGATGTGGTGATATATTGTGTACCCCAATATATTGTGTACCCTAATAAACTTATCTGGGGATCAGAGGACAGAGCCAGCCACTAGATTAGACATAGAGGCCAGACAATAGTGGCACACACCCTTAATCCTGTCACTCTGGGAGGCAGAGATCCATCTGGATCTCTGTGAGTTCAAGGACACTCTGGAAATAGAGCTAGGTAGTGGTAGCACATATCTTTAATCCCAGTACTTAATATCTCATGCCTTTTCTTGGGAAGAACACATGCCTTTAATCCAAGGAAATAATATGGCAGGACACAGAAGGGCATGAGGAAACAGGAACTTGCCCTCTTTCGGCAGAGGATTTCATAGGGGTAAGAACGTTGCTGGCTTGCTCTGCTTCTCTGATCTTTCAGCTTTTACCCTAGTATCTGGCTCTGGGTTTTTTACTAATAAGACTGTTTAGCAACTTGTGTTACAAGGGGATAGGAAGGGAATGGAAACGTAGAAACAAATGATTTCAAAACAGAGAAAGCATGGAAGGCTTATGTCTGATTGATAATTATATCCATAGACCAATACATCATCTATTATTATATATATGATAATATATATATATATATATATATATCATCTACCTACCTTTCATCTATCAATCACATACCTACTTACCTTTCTATTATCTATAGTCTATTCATCTACCAATCACCTGCCATTTATCCATCATTTCCCATGTATCTACCACATATCTATATCTCTTTCTATCCTCTATATAAAAATATGTCAAAGCTAAGTGCTTATTTTTCAGGGCATATCATTCTACCTTAACGGGAAAAAAGCTGCTTATTTAGTAAATGTATCAGTTAAGTGTTGCAGAATATTTGTTTATACTTTATGAAGATGTGTCACAAAGTCACTTCACTTTGTGAAGATTGGCTTAATAAAAAGCTGTAAGGTCAAAAGTTAGGCAGGAGAGAATAGGAGGGACTTCTGGGCAAAGAGAGGAACTGTGGATAAATCTAGGCACACAAGAGAATCACCAGCCAGATGCAGAGGAAGCAGGATGGGCAGTACAAAGATGAGGTAATGAGCCACATGACAGAATGTAGATTACAAAATATGGGTTAAGTTATAAGAACTAGTTAGGAACAAGCCTAAGCTAAGGCTGAGCATTCATAATTAATTAGTCTGTGTTGTTACTGGGGAGCTGGTGTTACAGAGAAAGACTCACTACATATAGTGCTCAACATGGGGCATGAATATCCACATAGCGTCTGAGAAAGCAGTCTCTCCAATAGGCTCAGAACACAGACACATGGCTTTTTTAAGAGGCCCTGCTGTGAAACACAGCACTTAAGTGGCCAGCACGCTAGGTAAAAATGCCTGCCACATTGTGGACACAGCAGCTGAGGTACTAAACATTTTGACATGAGGCTAGACTCTCAGGAAACTGAGGTGGGTAGAGCCATGAGGTGGCTGGTACAGCTGTTTGTCTCACTGTTAGACAACACTGCAGGCACACAGTAAAGCGTTCCAGACCACAAAAACCTTTAAACAGACACAGTAAAAAAAATGGGTATTGACAGCCATAAAAAAATAGTTAAAAAATAATAAAGTCTTTAAAGAGAAAGCAAAACAATATAAAAAAATAAGCCACATAAGGATAGGAAATATACAGGGCATCTGGATCCTGTATGGTGCTTTGTTGACTTTGAATTTTTTTTAATGCTGATGAGCAAATAACAGCTGCTGAGAGACATGGATTATGGAAAGGACTGCTGACTAAACCAGCCTACATACTTAAGGGATGTCTTGGCTTCAGACTGGAAGTTAAGAAATGTGTTGCATTGGGGGAGAGGTTATGCTTTTGTTTCCACAGGAAATGAAAAGTTATGGATTCCTTCAAAGTTAATAGGGATCAGATTTGACCAGGAGAGATCTCCTAAAGATCTTGGCTGCAGATGTGAGGGAAAAGGCAAAAAAAAAGACTACAGGACAGATGATGTGTATGCTGATCCCCTCTGAGACTGGACAAGACATGATAAATCTTGTTGACTACAGAGTCACCATGACTTATTATTACATGCCATCCTTTCATATGGATGGATACAGATTTGGTTATACAGTCCAAACAGACTTGTAAAGTTGACAGATGCCTTTTACCTGTTCAAACATAAAATAAAAAATCATCTTTAACTGATTTGTGCACACTGCACATTCCATACTTGTGTTAATACAGATACATGTTACCTTTAAAAGTGTACATTTTCAGGGGAAAAAAAAAGACCAGACACCAATGAAAATAAGTAGCTCAGTGATTCAGCCTCTCAGATTGCCTCTGTTGCCATTTCTTCAAAATTCTGCATCCAGAACAACTTCAAAGCTGCTAGCTGAGATGATCCAGCCTCACATGCTACTCCAACTAGACTTCAGATAAGCTCTATACTTTCCCATCACATAGAAATTAAACAAAAATAATACACCTAGCTCTCCCAGGACTTGAGCATTATTCCAATCTTCTCAGGGTCCCCTAAAGATGCTGTCACTCCTCCAGACAACAGGAAGCAGTATAGAGAACATGGCACTCACATTCCAAGAGGTGCAGTGGGTGGTTTGGGCTCATTCAACAAATTATAGATGTTTACCATCATTGGGAGAGGGGGGATGCTACAAGCTGTTGTTGGTCATGTTCAGGAAAAAAGTTGAACAGAGGAGATTAGATTCAGGGATCTCTTTCTGAAGGAAAAAGGGGAGACATAGTACTGAAATGATGAAATAAAACAGTGGATTGTTGAGTCTACTTGTAAACAACCACTAATTTCAAATATTTTACATTGGTGTGGATTTTTATATATTGATACAAATTTAAAGTTATTTTTGTTATACTGTATATATGTTTCTATTGTTGTTTAAGGTATTGTATCTATGCAGCTCATTTCAAAATGCAATGTAAAGTTTTAGTCCTTGAAAGCCATTTAGGTTAATTAAGAAATACAGGTTAGTAGTTAGTCATCTATGATAATCAAACTTGTGGTCATGTTAGATATATTTTCAAGATCAAACAGACATATATTTTAAATAGATAGATGGTCTTCAAATATTTCAAAGACCTACATAATATGGCATTTAAAGTGTTTTAATAGCATTAGACTTTTCATGACAGTGAGACATGTCTGCTCATGGCAGCACCATTTACTTCAAAAAAAAGATGATAGGCATCAAAGAACCTCCATACAGAGTTTGCTTTCTTTTTTTTTTTTTTTTTTTTTTTTTTTTGGTTTTTCGAGACAGGGTTTCTCTGTGTAGTTTTGCGCCTTTCCTGGAACTCACTTGGTAGCCCAGGCTGGCCTCGAACTTACAGAGATCCGCCTGGTTCTGCCTCCTGAGTGCTGGGATTAAAGGCGTGCGCCACCACCGCCCGGCCAGAGTTTGCTTTCTATGTGGCAAAGCTATTCATTTGGGCAAGAAACTGCTCTGGCCTCAACTGCTGACAGTATGCTGTCCAAACTTGACAAGCAGGACACAAAAGAAAATGACTACCAAACTTTGCCAAGATATGGTAGGGCAGTCCTTCAAAATTCCTGCTTCACAGAAAAGTCTGTCAGATATTCTACACCTATAGGCTGAAGATAGATGCCCAACATTGCAGAAGAATGTTGGGTGACTGTCCAGGTAACCAGCTGTCTCTGTCATTTCTATAGGTTTGGAAGTTGCTTGCTCTGCACTTTCTGTTCACTCAGGTAACATTATATCTTTCTTGGGTCCCTGATAGAGTTGAAGAAGAAGTTATAGTTACAGTTTTTCTTGTTATCAAATTAAAAAAAAAAGAAACTTACATAAGAGATGTAAAGTTTATAAGGTTGAGAAACGTAAAAGCTTAAGTTCTTTATCTAAGAATATATTTTTAAGTCTAAAAAGATATTTTTAGGATGGTAATACAAGTTATGATACATAATGGTTTAGGTATAAAAATTGAACTCACTAAGATAGGATAAATAATACAGTACTTTCTCCAAATATGCCAAATACAAATGGACTAGACATTGAGAACATAATTCTTAACTGATAATTATTGTTGTTGTATATAGTTTTTCTATGTTAGAGCTAAAAATCCTGCCTTTTTAATTAGACAAAAGGGAGAAATGTTACAGAATATTTGCTTACACTGTGTAAAGATGTGTCACTGTGATTGGTTTAATAAAGACCTGTATAGTCAATAGCTAGGCAGGAGAAAATAGGAGGGACTTCTGGGCAAAGAGAAGAACTGTGGATAAATCTAGGCACAAAAGAGAGTTGCCAGTCAGATGCAAGAGAAGCCGTAAGGGCAGTACAGAAAGGAGTAATGAGCTTTGTACCAGAATGTCAATTTAAAAATATGGGTTAATTTAAGTTATAAGAACTAGTTAGGAACAAGCCTAAGCTAAGGCCAAGCATTCATATTTAATAAGTCTACGTGCCATTATTGGGGAGTTGGCAGTACAGAGAAAGACTCACTACAGTTATGGTATTTTTTTTCTAGGTTACTTTTGGGTAAATTCAGAAAAACATGAATTTTAGTGCTCAACAAAATGAGCTTACCAAATTGCACGTGATATTTAATAACACTTTCAATATAAATACTATTTCTACCAGTCAGAAGTTTCCTTCAAACTCCTACCCAGTCAAGCCCATCTACTTTGAAGACAACCTTCTGTTTTTTCTTCCTGCCTCTTTTCTTCCTTTCTTTCCTTTCCTCTCTTTCTCCTTCCCTCCATTTCTCTATCCATTCCCTCTATCCTTCCCTTCTTTCCTAACTTCCTCATAATCTAGCTCACTTCATTATAGAACTTTGTACTAATGAATTTATTGCATTTACTTTTCCTGTGTCTTCTTTCTTTTGGCATAAGACACATGAGATACATCACCTTGTTACAATTGTCAGTAGTTCCATATTTTTATGAACAAGTAATATATTGTTTTATACAATGCTTTAAAGTGGCTATACCAAACCTTTCTATTCATTATGATTTAAATTGGAATTTGAGCTATTTCTGGTTTGAAGATGTTGGGAAAAAATCATGAGGAATAATTCTGAATAGCTGTTGTTTCTGTTCATGTGTTTTTCATTTCATTAAGCATAAGGCTTAGGAGTGGAATGCTAGGTCGTATACTCAGCTCGTGTTTACCTTTATAAAAACTGGCAAAATTTCTCACTGACTGGTTGTGCCATTTTTATGGCATCTAGTGACATATAAGAATTCAAGTTGTGGGGCTAAAGAGATAGCTCAGTGATAAGAGCTCTTACTATTCTTGCAGAGGGCCTGGGTTTGGTTCCCAGCACCCATATGGCAGCTCACACGTGTCTGTAACTTCAACTCCAAGGGATCAGATGCCCTCTTCTGGCTTCTGTTGGCTCCTGCATGCATGTGGTGGACATAAACTCACAAACATACACATAAAAGGAAATAAATAAAATTCTTAAATGTGCTCATTTCCCCATATTTAGACAATTATTAGTGGCATTGGTATCTTCAATTTTAACTATTCTAGGGGGCATAATGGGCTCTCACTGACTGTTTAGCTTGCATTTCCCTGATGATTAAGAATGCTGAGAGAATTCTCATGCATTTAGTTACTACTCATCTATCTTCCCTCTGCAATATCTATGGTTTTCACCATTTTCAAATCATGTGTTCTTATTTTACAGGTTTCATATGTTCTGAACAGAAACTTTTAGTATTCTGGGACTCATCTAATCTTCTTTTTGTGATCAGATGTTAATTTTAATCATTAATTCTTTAACTGTGGGGTTATTGTTTCATGTGTCTAGTCTATGTTTTATTTTATTTATTTGTTGTAATTTTATGGTGGGGTAGTGTATGTATACGATGTGTTTATCTAATTCAAGGCACATACATGCAACAGCATGTGTGTAGAGTCAGAAAATGACTTGTGAGCATCAGTTTTCTTTTTCCATCATCTCTCCTTCCACCATAAGTTCCATGGATCAAATTCTGGTCATCAGGCTTGTGTAACAAGTACTTTTACCTTCTGAGATACCTCACCAGCTCTATGTGTCTTACCTATGAAATCTTGGCTTATAACAAGGTTCTGAAAATAGTACCCTATGTTTTCTTCCAGGAGGTTTAATTTTTCTATTTTTAACAATAACTCCTATGGGCACTTAGATTACTTCTGTGATACCATGGCTTATAAATGAAAGCCAACTTTCATGTAGTTTTAAGTTCAGCACTGGTGTTAACATGATTTTTTTTTTACTGATTCTTTCACTGGTACCTTTGTCAAAAATAAATTTGCTCCGTCTCTGGACTCTTCAATCTACTTTATGAATATGCTTTAGGTATGAACCAGTGACACATTGCCCAAATGGATTAGCTTAACAGTTTTTTGCTTTTAACTAAGTAACAGAATTACTCCACATTTGTTTTTTCCTTCAATATGTTTTGAGCTTTCTGGAAGGAACATTTACAGTTCTATATATAGTTTATAATCATCATTTCAACTTTTATTTTAAAGCTTGTTAGTACTGGATTGATTCTTCAAATGGAGAAGAATAAAAAGTTGACCACTACTACAGGCTTCAACTAATTTAGACAATCCATCTCTCCATGTAGGTTTCTAAGCAGAAGCAGCAATGCTGGAGACATCATGTTACCTGATCTCAAACTGTGCTACAGAACCCAAGTAACAAAGGAAAATGTGGTACAGGCACACAAACAAACACAGACACATATGGGATAGAGTAGAAGACCCAGAAATTCTACCACACGCTAAGTCCACCTTATTGTTGACAAAGGATCAAAAACAAGCATTGGAAAATAATGCAGCATCTTTAAATACAGTGCTTGAAAAACTAAATATCCTCATGCAGAAGATGAGATTTAATCCATATCTCTCATCCTGTACAAGCATCCATTTAAAATGGACCAAAGACCTTAATGTAAATCCTTAAACCTTAAAACTGCTAGAAGAAACTACTTCAAGACATGGGCTTAAAAAAAGACTCTCTATAAAAATGCTACAATATCTCAAAAGATGAAGTTACCCAATTTTAGCAGTGTTTTCCAAATGCAAGTGTAGTCTGTCAATGAACTTCTGTTTGTATATTTATTTTCTTAGTTTGGTCATTTTCATTGGTATTTCTAAGGTAGAAACGTGCAATTAAATTTCAAGATATTTTTAAGATAATCATTTAAAACTACAATTGTCTGTGTCCATATCACTTCAGTTATGTATCACAGAATTTGATAACTTCTTTTTTATACTTATTACCTTGTTAAGATTTCTAACTCCCATGTGCTGTTTCCTTTGACCTATGGTTTATTTAGCCATGTGGTATTTAATTTCCAAGTATTTACGACTTTTTTTGATACTTAATACTGATGTCTAGTCTGTTGTAGCTCAAACATTTAAGTGTGTTAAAATATATTGACAATTGTTTTTATAACTCAGAATAAAATATACACTATTGAACAGACTTTGTATTATAGGAAGGAATGTAAATCTATTGTTGTTAAATTAATTATTATATAAATGCCAGTTAAGGTAAAGTGGTTGACAATGCTTTCAGAGTTTTCTTATTGGTGAGTGAGTGTGGGGGGGTATGTGAACTTATCAGTTATTGAGAGCAAAGTGCTGAAATTTTCAGTTATGATGTAATTTGTTCCTGTTTCTCCCTCTCATTGTCTAAGTGCAGGTTTCATATTGTGACCATAATAGTTACAACTGGTGTAGCTTCTCAATAAATTGAAAGTAGCCCTTTAGTGTTCTAAATCGTCTTTCATGTGTTTGGGGGTCTGGTCATTGTTTTGGATTTTTGTCTCTTCCACTCTTCACGTGGGACAATTGACAATCATTGACCTCCATGTTCAGTGACCTTTGCTGCCACTTTGAATGACTATTAAGCTGACCTAGTGGTCTCTCAATGCTGTTTTATTGTAGATGTAAAATATAAGGAATCCAATATATTTTGATAAACATGGTGACAGTTACAATACATAACTGTCATCTTGCATAGTTGCCTGTTTTTGTGCGTAGTAAGAGAATCTAAAAATGGATCCCAGAGGAAACATGAGGAAAATTTTAATAAAGTTAGAGAGGAATAACAATAGGCAAGGCAAGCTGAAAAAATCTCAGAAGCTATGAAGGGAAAGAGGGGATAGAGAAAAAAAAGGCATGTTTTTTCAAATTTAGGAATGGAAATCTAAGAAACAGTGTGAAAGTCCCATGTCTGGAAAAGCATGCCTTTGAATGGTGTCAGAGTTGAAAGGGTACCCCATTCCAGGGTCTGCTATCATAGGTCGAAAGGTTACACCACGGACACATGGTTAAAATTGAAGTAGAGACAGCTTATTAAGAAAGGGAAAGAACTCTCAAGAATGGGAGTGGTCTGGAGAGCTTAGGTAGGAGCCAAAAGTAATAAGTCGTGAGGTGTACAGCCCTTTATGAGCCTCTCCCCTGCATATAGCGTGGGCTTTTGGAGCATGCTTTGCTGTGGGATGTTCTGTATGTTAAATGTGTTGCTCTGATTGGTTAATAAATAAAACACTGATTGGCCAGTAGCCAGGCAGGCAGTATAGGTGGGACAAGGAGAGAGGAGAATTCTGGGAAGTGGAAGGCTGAGTCAGAGAGACACTGCCAGCCGCTGCCATGACAAGCAACATGTAAAAGATACCGGTAATCCACAAGCCACGTGGCAACTTATAGATTAATAAAAATGGTTTAATTTAAGATATAAGAACTAGATAACAAGAAGCCTGCTGCGGCCATACAGTTTATAAGCAATATAAGTCTCTGTGTGTTTACTCGGTTGGCTGAGAGGCTTTGGGACTGGCAGGTGAGAGAGATTTGTCCTGACTGTGGGCCAGGCAGGACTGGAAAACTCTAGCTACAATGCTCTGTTCCTTAAATGAAGCCCAAGTGAAGGACTTCTCATACACATTAGTCTTGATGTTTTAGCCTTCAGCCTCTATTCTCCTGTCATCACGGAAGTAGAAGGCCCTCAGAGCAAGCATGGCCCTGTCCCCTGTAGGCTGGAGTGGAGTATGAGCAACAGATATTACATGATAAGCAAGCAGGACTCTAGAAAGGTACAGATTATGGTAAGTGCTGTGAGGGAAAGAAAGAGTTCTGAAAGAGAAGACATCTACTGATCAAAGTTTTCTAAGTTTCTTGTCATCTCTCTGATGACACCTGGTAGACGAAGGGGATGGTGACAAGATACAAATTGTCACCAAGCAGATGAAATGTCCTGCACAAAATTCCCTAGGTTGCAAGAACTCAAAGACAACCACTACCACCCCTGCTCCCCCAAAGAAAAGGACAGAAAGACCTCAGTTCACGTAGGGCTAGTCTGAAAAACGGCAAGGAGTGGACATTAGTTCCGGCTGGCCTCAATTTACAATATGTTACTCCTCCATTTTCAGTCAGTTCTTCCTACTTTTGTTTCATGTGTCTCTCCCTCTCCACCTTTTAAAAAGGTGCTAGGGATTGAAATGCTCCAACTCACTGAGCCAATGCCCTAGCAACCAAGCACGACGTCTTGAGAATCAGGATGCTAGTTCAAAGTCTCTTTCTTGCCTATCTCTCTTTACAGCAACAATGCAAACTCAAGCGTAGATGCAGTCCTAGTTGGACAGCCTTGAATAGTCTGCAGGTTCCTATGGTGTTTGTTATGAATTAACAGAAGGCGTGAGCAACAAACTTCTCCCCACCCCAGATAGGGCACTAACAATAGACTAAAGAAGTTATTTTACCCAAGACTTCCTTGGTGAGCCAATGAGTTTATTGGACTTAGCTATAGGAACATAGGGCAGGGGTTGCTAACAGGAACATAAATGGCCTAGAAACAGCTGCATCACAATAAAATTCCACTCCATTGTGGGTGACAGCCTCACAGAAGTTGCATCATGGAGTCCCCCCTTCAGTTAAACTTTCCTCACCATATTCTCTAGTGACCACCAAGACCACAAGTAGCTGGGGATGGGGGTGAATGGGGTGCATATGCAGTAAGTAATCCATGGTGAGAGTCTGACTACCCTTCCTTCGTCATCTCTAGTACTAGCTGACACCAGCTCCATCATTAGTACATTATCAATCAGTATCTTGTTCTGCCTATCCTGTTGTCATGATGATGGACCACGCATTCTGCAGGCCTTCATAACTTCAATTCCATTATGACTGCTGATAAAGTTGCACCTGGAAGAAATATATATTCCTCAAGACAAGGCCTAGACAGAGCTACAGGTCCAGTGTGAGGATGGGGATCTAATTTTCAACAGATAGGCATGGGTAGTGATTCTCCCTACTAATACACAGACTGTAAGAGTTCAGCTTTGGTTTATAAAAGGCTAAGGGAAAAGCAGAATTAAAGTATCGAAAGGCAAGTCCTGCTACCCACGGGTGCGGTGACTGGTGGGCTGGGCGGTGGCTGGCATGGCGAGGTGACTGAAGTACATTAAAAGAGAAGAAGAAAAAAACCCAGTCAAGAATGATAGTCCAGGGAAAAAGGAAGTCCCCCCCAACCCAAGCTCCTTTAGCATTACTCTTGCACACACAGGAACACATCAAGGCAGGTAGAAACCACCATATCCACTTAGATAGTAACAACCAATTATAGGCAAGAAGGAGGGCCAGAAGGTAGGAGCCTTAACTATGTGCTAGGCATTGTTGCCAGACTCCAGAAGTGAAATAAACATGATCATGCCCTCAAAAAGGAGATGAAAGCTATCAATCAATAATGACGACAATTCTGAAATTTAAACTGTGATATGAAGAACCTGACAGTCTAAAGCATTGTGTGGCTTTGGGCATGTTAATCTCTATGAATTATAATCTCCTTCTTTGGCTGTTTGTTGCTATAGTAATTAAATAAGACAATGTATGAAAATGTCTTGGCGTATCTGTGCCTTGAAATAGACTTGGTTGCCATTGAGAAGAATGAGAGTTTTGCAGTTGTGCAGGCCATGGCTTGTTGTTTGTTTGTTTTTTTACTCTTTTGGGGGGCCCACCATCCAGTTCCCAAATAAATCACACACAGAGGCTTATTCTTTCTTATGAATGCCTGGCCTTAGCTTGGCTTGCTTCTTGTCAGTTTTCCTTAACCTAACTTATCCCACCTACCTTTTGCCTCTGGGCTTTTCCCATTCTGTAAATCTCACTCTTACTCCATGGCTTGCTGTGTAGCTGGGCGGCTGTTCCCTGGAGTCCTCCTCTTTCTATTGATACTAGAGCTCACCTCCTGGATTTCTCCTTTTATATATTCTCTTGCCTGCCATCCCCACCTATCCTTTCTCCTGCCTTGCTATTGGCTGTTCAGTTCTTTATTAGACCATCAGTGTTTTAGACAGGCACAGTAACACAGCTTCACAGAGTTAAACAAATGCAACATAAACAAAAGTAACACACCTTAAACTAACACTCCTGAACAGAGGCACCATCTTTTGTGCACTGCTCTTGGGACACTGCTGAGAGCCCACCTTGGTTTTGTCTGTGGAAATGCAGATTGCACAAGTGTTAAGGGATCCAGCCACAGGCTCAGATTTCCTGGCAGATACCTCATCCTTCCCCTAACCTAGTGTAACACTAGGAAATGGGTGCACACCCAGATCTGTGCACAGCTCTAAGGGCTGCAGAGCTTGTCAAGTGACCAAGTAAAATTTAATAATGACGGCTTCTGTTCTGCGTGCCCCCGACCCCAGGCATACAAGGACTGTTAGCATACTGTACACGGACTTCCTGAAAGTGTTCCGAGTCACAAAATTAAGCTTACGGGAACAAGGTATTTAAAAACCAGTGAAAGCAAACGTTGAAGGGCCTTTTAAGATTCGGTATGGATTTTCCCACATACATTATTTGGTAAATGGGAAATTGTCAACACTTCTCAGTGTGTCTCATGGGAAATCCTCCCATTGCATATGATTTTGATCACTTCATGTTAAACAAATGAAATAAACTCTATACTTCTGTCAGTGTGCATTATATTTAAGCAGATATGGCTTCCTTGACCTACCTTTAGCTTCTCTTCAAATACAAATTGCAGAAAGTGTAATGTGACTACAATGTGTCAGTCATAACACACTGTGAGGGTACAACCAGCTTCTAGAAACCACACCAGGGACACATAAAGCGCAAACATCTCCACAAAGGAAATTTGGCATTAACAAAAAAGTAGGTAACAAATTATTTTTGGAAAAGTAGGCCTTAGCTAAAAGTACTCACCATTACTAAATAAATGCAGAACCTACTACAAGGTTTGATACGTGTGGGTACTTCTCTTGGTAGATCTCAGTATTAGTTCCTCTGGTCCTTGCTTGTCGTAAAAGCAGTTATTTGAAGGAGAAGTTTACGGTTCAAGAGGACAATTTCGAGTGGTGGAAAAGCATGGTAGAAGTTGGTTCTAGCTGTGGCAAAGGGCACCTGAAGCCACTGCTCATGTTACAGCCACAGTCAGAAAGCAGAAAGTGGTGAGTGTCGGTCCTCAGTTGACTTCCTCCACTTTCTCTCTGATTCATCCTGGGACTCCAGCCTCCACGGGACAGTGCTGCTCACATTTAGGGTACATCTCCGTTCCTCAGTTAACCCACTCAGCAACAGCCCTCACAGACAAAGCCAGAGCTGTGTCTCCTAGGTGATTCAAGGCAAGTCGGGTTGGCAAAAAGAAGTAACCATCCATCACAGGCCAAGCTACTCCTGTGTTAATTAACTCTCCGTCGTTGTGGCAAACTGACTGAAAACAATCAACTTAAAGATTTATTTTGCTTGTGGCTTCAGAGATTTCTATCCATAGTGCCTTCGTTCTGTTATGTTGAGTCTTGGAATAAGACCACCACAGCAGCAGGAGCATGGGGTGGAAGAGACTGCTTACCTCATGGCACCTGGGAAGGACGGAGGCGAGGGACTGGGACAAGATACCTCAGCATAGTCTCCAGCAACCTATTCCTTCCAGCTAGGCCCTCCTTGCTAATAGACTAATCAGCTACCAGTGCACCCACAAGTCTCTTCGTAAAGTCAGAGCCCTCATGACCCAACCCCATTCAAGGCTCCAGCTCTGAACATTGCTGCATTGAAAATCATGACTTGAGGGAAATTTCAAAACTACTAACACTCTGGTCACAGAATCAAATGCCTGCATTGTTTAGCTTATGTGGATAGCTTTGTTAATATTTATCCTCATATCGCTGGATTCTCCAGAAAATCCAAAGCATTCTTTTGAAATCAAAAGTTTTTGGAGGAAATAGTTTTTAAACCCAAAAGCAGAGACTCTTCAAATCTTCTTTGTGGGAAGTTATCCTTACAAATAGCTTCACACTTGTGGTGCCTTTCTTGGGGACCAGGAACTCACAATCACTTCTTTGTTACACAAAGGTGGATTTTTTTTTCCACTGAAATTCCCTTTGAATTTAAACTTCTGTACAATATGACTGCCTACAAGGTAAATTATTAGTCTTTTGGAAAGGATTACACAGAGTAGGCTCTGTGTCGTGATGTGTGTAGATGAGGCTCTGTATTAGGATATGTGCAGACAGGCTCTGTATCATATGTGTGCAGATAAGCTCTGTGTCGGGATGCACACAGAGTAGGGTCTGTGCTGGGATGTGTGCAGTTGAGGTTTGGTATCAGAATGTGCTCACTAACCGTGTGGGGAGAAGAGGAACATGGCTTCTTATTGCTTATAAAGGCAAGAAACATGCCTCCCTACCCTCTCTTTTCTTCTATTTGGTGAACAATTAAACTCATTCATTGACTAATTTCCTAAGGTGGATTATTTAGGGACATTTATTAATGGGTAATCTATCTGGTTAATAGAATATCCTGTAAACCAGGTGCCATGTTTGGCCAATAAATAGAAAATCAGTACAGCCAGAAAGCACAAACTGCATGAACTCACAGAATTCCTGTATAATGTCCAGATGTATAAGCCATTTTTTTTCTTTGACAACATAAAAGAATGAAAGAAAAAGAGAGAAGGGCACCCAAAAAACAAAGATATTAAAAATTCTGCCCTCCAACGAATCTGTCTGAGGCACAAAAGTTAAGTAGCTTGCAAGGCTGTTTGATTTTGTTCATATTTATATCATTAATAATAAATGTGGTTGTGAGAATCACATGGGCTTTTCCTTTCTCAGAACTCCAGTTACCTGGGGCCTGTGCACAGAACACAGGAAGGTATTTGGTTTTCCCTCATGTTGAATGGCAGCTGAGCGTTTGGCCAAGCTTTGTGGAGCACTTGCATGAGGTGATCACCAGGGCAAGCTGACCCTTTGCCCTCAGTCACCAGCCCACCACACTGCAGGGGGAGACCTGAAATCTCCAGATTTCCTTCAGAAAAGCTCCTGTGGATAGAAACTCCCTCAAAGCACTCTATGAAGGGCCGACTCTCAAAAGCCCTCCAGTTGTGAAGAGAGTGGGATGAGTAATAGATTCCTGAGCTTGTATTTCTCTCTTCCGTATTATAATATCTCAGAGAAACTCTGATTTAGACAAACTGGCTCCCGTTCTGAAGATCTGCTTTTATTTTTAATCCAGCTTTTCAGTCAGACTTCACTATTGGTGGGAAGGCACTGCTGCTGGCCAGGGCTGAATGTAAGATTCCATTATGGAAGTGGTAAAGCGTTGGTAAGTCAAGTCCGTGAAGCCTGTGGCAGTAACTTACTCTGTCTGTGGTTTCTACTTTGTCAGACTCTGTGGAGCCATGAATCTATCTTGTCCTTAAAAAACTGAAAGAGGGGGCTTTTAAAATAAATGTAATGCTGAATTTATGTGCCCCGGGAGCAGCGTATCAAGGCCCCAGGCTGATTAGACACAGATGTGTGTAACAATGTTCGTGTTATGGGCCAACTGCAGGTGTGGGAATTGATCCTTCCCTGGGACCCTCAGCAATCAGCCCAGTGGTTTCCCCTGGCTCTCAGTTTGGAGTTTTCAATTAATACTACAATGGTATTGTTGTTCTCCTGTATTAGATCATATGTCATGTAAATGAACTTGAATATACAGTTAAACCTGACAAGGTGATTTAGGCCAAGAATACATGTGTTCATTATTATAACTTGATTGAGGTTAAATAATAATAATAAAAAAAGCCCTGACATGCTATAACATTTTTATTATTTGGCTTATCAGTGGATTTTCACATTATGCTTTCATAAAACAAAATGTCATTTATAGTGGGGCGAGACGCTTATGAAAAGTGAGACACACACCGACTCGTAAATGACTGATATGATTAATCCCAGATTGGACAGTTTGATACGGCCAGCACGGCACCTGGAAGCTCTCTCTGTTGCTTTTTTGATTTTTTTTTCAACTTGGTTTCTTCTATTTTCCAAACTTCATGCTTCTTTATCTTCTCCCTTCACATACATAAGCAGTACCCACATAATCACCCCCGTTGGATAAGCACAGTGGTTGTATTTGGGATGTCTCTAAAATATCACTTGCTTCCAAGCAATGAATCTAGCCCCTCAGTAGCGAGGACCACATTCCACTGTCCTCAGGGTGTCGTGATGTGTGGGAGAGCAGCCGGCTCACTAAAGCATCACCTGACAGCTGCCATCTCTCTGAATCAGACTCTGAGCTTATCGGGACAGGAAACTTATCTGTAGCGTATAAGTGCCACAGGCACTGACTGTCCCATGAATAAAGGCCAATAAAAACATTTTGTACTTTACCCCAGAACATTCACAACTCTCATTAATGCCGGTGGACTGTGCACCGCATGGAGCTCTCAGTGTTACTTACAGCTGCGTGTGCTGCCGCAGTCTCAGAGAGCAGACCACACTGTCAAGTCAGTTCAGTAAGATGGACTCTAGGATGCTGGCGCCTAGGGAAAGCTTTATGTCTGGTGACTGTGTGCATTGCAAACACAAGGGAAGACAGGGCTCATTTGTTCTGATAGTGTTAATAAGCTACATTGCATGGACTAACAATCTTCACAACGTGGTGCAGCGATGGCTCGGAGTAACTCATATGGGTGAAGGAGAAGTAACAGGGAAGACGAAGTTAGTCCTGAGACTGACACCTGAGCCGCTCTGTAAAAGCCCAGATATGGAAAATGGCGTGAGAGCTCATGCACATGTGTGTGCAGCAGTGACTGTTGGAATATATGAACCTTTCACTGTAGCTACAAACATTGATGCAGGCTATAATTACAAATACTCTGATGAATGACTAGGGAGGCTCAATGTAGCCATCTGTAAAATAACCACAAAGGGAGGTGGGATGAATGAGGTCATAAGCTTAAAGGAATAAAGCACTGGCAAATCTGTGTGGTAATTAGACAATGTGGTTTTTTCTGGCTCTTAGGCAGCCATGCTGAGCCTCTACAGGGCACCAGACACTGTGCAAAACCAGCTGGGTGCAAAGGTAACTAAGCACACAGTCAGTCCTTTTCTCAAAAGATGGTGCCAAAATCTAAGTTCCAGAAACAAATCCACAAGTTCAACAACAGAGATACATGGACACAAAAAAAATGCACCAAAGAAGCTTGCTGCCAAATCCGGCAAGTTAAGTTTGATCCTGAGGACTCACACAGTGGATGGAGAGAATTCCTCTAAGAAGTTGTCCTCTAACCCTCACACAAGCGAGATGGCAGGCACATGTACACACACACACACACACACACACACACACACACACACACACACACACATTTTTTAAAAAGGTAATACTTTGTTTACAAAAGAAAAGTAGAATATTCACAAAGTTATGGAGCAAATTAAACACCAATGAGCATAACTTCAAAACTACCTCCTATATTCTTAATGCACAGGGTGCTCCAAGCTACAGGCAGCACTTAATAGTGAGAAGATACAGTTCAAATAAAGATATGGAGATCACTGTCAGCACTAATGAAAATGAGTGAAAATACAGGACCTGCAAACTGAAGACATAGAACCACTAACACAAAATACATGTCTCATCCCTTACCCTTCCAGGATGCCCTGAATATGTTTAACATTAATTTTTTAACTTAATTTTTAATCTACCCATGCAGCTCTTCCTAAAACCATATCACATGTTTATGGTCTATGGAACAGGATGTAACTTTCCCCATATACCATGACAAAATGAAGCTCTTTTTTGCCAAATATGTAGCAGCATGTGAATACAATTATTCCACACTATATGACCCCCCCATTACTGTAATGTACTCTCCTTCAACCAATGGTGTCCAAAAACATGAAGAAACTGAAAAGTAATGGTGTTATGGATGTGAATTACCATTCTAAACTTAGTTTGCTGTGTCATCTATCCTCCCCAGTCAGTTTCTAGAATCTAATGTGCTGTCTTAGTACTGGAAATGTGACAAAGAATCTCTTTTTTTTTAATTTTTGAGACTGAGTCTTACTATGTCACCCTAGCTAGCCTGAACCTCACTATTCAGACCAGGTCAGATTCAAACTCACAAAGATCCACTTGTCTCTATCTCCCATGTGCTAGGAGTAAAGGCTTGTACCACCATGCCCTAGCCCAATTTTTCTGTTACAAAGAAACCAAAGGGAAAGTTGCCTATGACTAGTCAGTGTCATTTTTAAGCCACAGCCGTACCTTGGTATTTGACAGGCAGATGTCAGGGGATTGGTTCCAGGACCTTCATGTATGCACACACCTACAGATAACCAAATCTGTTATCTAACAAAGTAGAGTAAGTGAGTATTATCTGTGCATATTTTTCTGTGTTCTCTGATTGGCATCTGGGTATAATACCTAACATAGAGTCAGGGCTATGTGAGTAGTTTACAGAAAATGATGTTTCTGCACACTCATTACACATATAATCTTTTGGAGTCTGAAATACATCACCTTTGGATGAGAGTTCCTGACTGCACTTGCAAGGCAAAAGATAGAGGGGTTTGTCTCTGTTCCACACTAAGGAACATCAGGTGCAGAAGACATAGCCTGAGAAACACAGGCATATTTAGTAACACTGCATACAAGCCATTCCAACATTGTACCTTGCCCTATAAGAGAGGGTCTATCCATTCTGTGTCCCTGATGCTACATCTAGGGACAAACGGGAAATGTGACTAACTGTTTATTGCCATGTGGATCTTAAACTAAGAAACAACCACAATCTTAAATGCATTGTATTTGTTTAACTCATCACTAACTCTCATAAGCAGCAAGTGGATCCATCTGAGTAAGGCATTATGCTCCCTGTGGAGTAGTATAGAAAGGAGAACTAACCTTGTCTGTTCTAGGAGCCCCGGGAAGATCTAAGTCTAGACAGGGACTCTGGGAAGGTCCATAGGGCAGCATCTCCTCCTTGAGCTATTTCCACAACAGCAATCTCTACCAGTGCCACACCCAGTCAACAAAAATCTCTACCAAGGCCACACCCAGTCAACAGCAATCTCTACCAAGGCCACACCCAGTCAACAGCAATCTCTATCAAGGCCACACCCAGTCAACAGCAATCTCTACCAAGGCCACACCCAGTCAACAGCAATCTCTACCAAGGCCACACCCAGTGACTGTACAGCATTCCTCATGGTGCAAGCACTCTACCTGGAGGTAGGAATCTTCCATCAGTCCAACCAGTGATTCTGATGAGGCCTGCTCAGGTGACCTGGTCAGTGGTTAGAGAGGACTCTTGCCTACCATAAACCAAATGCCAGTTTCAGAAAGAGCAAGTTATCATTTGGGCTAATTATTACCACAAATAAAACATTGAACCCCATGGTAGAATTCAAATGCAAATATCTTCACCTTACTTTACATGTAAGGGCTGTGACTTCATAATCTAAAACATCAAGATGCATAAACAAACAAGCACATTTTACTAGGGGGATTTCCAGGTCTTATTTGATCTTCTCTGGGATAAAAAGAGAAAGGCAGGGACAAGCATATTTTGCATCCTACGAAAAGGAGAGTGAGATCACGTCCACACTAGTCACATCTTCGCCCAGAAGAAAATATTAATACATGGGTAGAGTTCAGGCTTCTGTTGCTGTGAAAAACACCATGATCAAAAGCAACTTGAGGAGGAAAGGGTTGATTCTGTTTGCAGTTCCCCATCACAATCTATTACAGAGAATCAGCACAGGAACTTAGAGGCAGGAGCTGATAAGGAGGTCATTGAGGGGTTCTGCTTACTACCTTGCTCCCCATGGCTTGCTCAGCCTGTTTTATTATAGTACCCAGGACCTGCCCAGGGGTGGCATCATCTACAATGGATGGGTCATGCCTACATCAACCATCAATCAAGAAGATGAACACTAGGCTTGCCCACAGGCCATTCTGACGAAGTTTAGTCTCACAACTAAACATGAATCCATTCTCCTACTTTCTAACAAGAATGTCACATTTCACATGAATGCTGACGAATCTTCTCAACTCTACCACCCCTTCTAGACGTGGAAGGTGAGAAGAAGAGCCACAGCAGCCAAAGGGTCTGCTGCTCTTCTGCAGTGGTAAGTACATGATGAGTGGCAGGTAGAGCACCCACTAACCAGCAGGCCACACCCATAGACCTTTGGAGATGCAAAGGGGGACATGGGGCAAAAGGAAAATATAGAGTGCACAGCAATTAAGAAATAAGATTTAAGCCAAGAAGCATTCCATTCAGCTTCCATTCTTCTCTACATGCAAGAAAACATATCTAATGGTTGTTTCAATGCAGTTTTGTAAGTGGTTTGGATTAAAACAAAGTCACAGTTTGCAAAAGCAATTTCAATCAGAAGTTGTCTTTAATACCCTTTGTGTTGACTTCTTCTTCCTGTCTGGTTGACCTGTCTTCTGACTCATGCCTTTAAGCTCTTGTTTATATCCATGCATTTTTTCCAGGTTCACACTCCCCTCATAGGCAATCTGGCTCATTCAGTGTCTAAATGCTAGCCACAGACACATCAATATGCTGAAGCCTATAGTTCTCACCCAAAATGCTCTCCTGAAAGCAGGAAGCAACTCTGCCTGTCACATGACCCTCTCAACTCTGCTCTCCTCCTTCAGATGATCCTTTAGCATGTCCAACAGCTGTGAGGTGAGCATGTACTCAGACAAGTTGCCTTACCCTTTTCAGTCTAGTCCATGTATCTCATATATCCTGGTCAAAGGCCCTCAACATGTTACCTCATCCTCTTCCTATGACCCTTTACATTTGAGCCTGTCACTACTGCCTCAGAACAAAGTCCTTCCCTTGTAACTGCCATAGTCCTATTTCCTGATTCACTACAACAAACACTGAAACCATTCACCCCCTCTGTAGTGCTCATCTCTTAACCTTTTTGTTCTCAGTGGCATCAGATACTGAAACTCTGCTAACCCCACCTTCCAAGGCTCCCCCATTCTGAGGACAAGCTTGCATCCCTCCTCCCTCCACTGGTTTTCCCCATCATTCTGTATTTCTGCCAAAGAGAACTAACTGCTGGCTTTTCCCTTAGCCTGTGTCATGTACTTCATGCCTTCCCATCTTTCATCTCCAGCTACCTCCGCCAGAAATCTGTCAGGTTCTGCGGGGTCACACGAGGTGGTATGATTTCTAGGCTTCACCTTCTTCCCCCACCTGGTGGCAGTGCCGTGGTGCACGTGAGAAAAGAGCCAAGGAAGTGCAGAAGAAGTCTTCTGAGCCAACTCGCTGCCAGCCATTGCTTTCCCAAGCAATGCCTGAAAAGACTTGGCCACCGTGATGACTGTGAGTCAAAGAGGTTCCATTAAAGTCACAGGTGTTTCTGAAGCTGATCCAATGGAGCTGAGAAGAAGACACGAAGCTGGAAAGAAAAACCTGCCATTTCTTTCCTCTTGCCTCTGGACGCCAAGATAAAAGTGGGAGCCATCTGGATGATTCGGGAGACACTGTACACTCTACCCCATGCATGTTTCTACCCATACCTTGCTCAGCCATTGCTCCCTGCTGCAGGGATACTCACAGCAGTTCCCCTTCCCCTCCCCACACATGAAGCCTGCTTCTCCAAGCTCAAGACCTCATGGTAGCAATATCCTTAACAGCTGGAATGCAGCTCAGTATGGAAGGCTGACGACAAAATGCCCTTCTGACTTCCCAGATGCCTAGTCACTGTGACTTTGACACAGTGTTTTAGATTGTCCTGGGCCAGCAAGTTCTCTCAGCAAATAAGCATGGCTATTATCTGCTTCCATGGAACATAGTGTAGTAACCACCACCACTACCCAGAAGCACAAAATGATGAGCTTTGGCTTGGCCCCTGAATCAGGTGGGAAGCCTGCTGATGGTGCAGGGCTTTTTCATATGGTTAGCCTGAGCTTGGACAACTAGATGGAGTCATCCGTACTCTGTACAGATCCACCTTCTAGAAGACCAGCTCAGGTAAGTCGTCACAGCAGTAACAGCCTTTTGGGGAAGAGCCCCCACACAAGAGCTCCTGAAGCCTGGGCTCTGAAGGGAAATGGTGTTGATTGTCACCATCAACAAGGGCAGAGTAGCATCAACGGTTAGAGAAGAGGCTCTGTTCCCTCTTAAAGAGGGTTTAACACTGCATATAGTGGTGATGGATAACAGATGTGTTCATCTGCTGAGAAAATACTAGACTGAATCCATCTATAGGTCCTCACTCATATGGGCACGTATCCTCTAAATGGAGCCTAAACATCAGAACTCCAGGCAACTGCTCCGTGTAGACCAGACATAAATCCAAGGATCCACAACTCTGTCATACGCAGAGAAGGCTGAGATGGGAGGTGAACACAGACGTCAGGGTCTAAGGCCAGGAGCTGAAGGAAGGAGCCACAAACATGAGCCCAGGCAGAGTGAGCTGATAACCCAGGTGAGTCCAGGAACAGCTGGAATCAACCAACATCAGAGGGAAAGCCTCCAATAAAAGGGGCAGCCTAAGAGAGGACCTCAGCTGTAGTAAGGCAGTTTTTGTTTGTTCATCTATGAAAGACTGAATAATAGCTGATTGGGAATTAGAAGTTTATATTAACCAACTGAGCAGGGTACTGTATTATCATGAAGTTATGTGGTACAGAAGATTCACAGGTTCCTTTGTAGCTCAGGAGCTGAAACAGTGTCTGCCTTCTGATGCTCTAAATATTCAATAGGTTTATTCATTGACCATTTGGATGAATGAATGCCTGCCATAAGCTTCTGACTTAAAGCCAGGCTGCTCCATGCCTGGCATTGGGGGCAATGGAGGAAAGTCTGCTCCACATGGACAATTAATAGCGCAGAGCATTTGGATCATGAACTCATGAGACTTGAGTTTTTATAATCACTGACTTTATTGGTCTCACCTTCAATATCTGGGATTTCATATAATAGTCACTTAGTAATGTTTAAGGATTAAATTGCACTGTCAAAGGGCCAGACACAATGTCAATTAATGTAAATGAATTGTACAGTTGAATATGTACATTTGTTGGGCTCCACAGACACGACAAAGGATGACTACCTCTGCTGGAGGTGCCCCTAAGCAAAGGCCAGTGAGGGGCTGTGTCTGCAGTCCTGAGGGGTGATTAGCAGTCCACCCTTGATTAGCACTGGTGCAAACAGGAAGGCCACATCCACCTTCATGTCATCAGATGCAGGACTCATGATGCCTCCTGTCTGGTTTCTCTGACGTCTTCCATGCAGTCAGAGATAGGAAGCCCTTACCCTGAGCTTTCCATCAGTGTTGTGGGAGTTTCGTGGGTTTGTGGTTTGTTTTTTCAGTGATTTTTTTTAACAGAATCAAGGGACAGGAGGGATTTCTCAGTGGTTAAGGGCACTGGCTACTCTTGCAAAGGACCTGGATTCAGTTCCCAGTGCCCACATGGCAGCTCATAACTATCCATAATTCCAGTTCTGGGTCAGTGATGCCATCTTCTGGCTTCTGTAGGCAGTGCACACATATGGTACACACAGACAAGCAGGCAGAAGTTCATACACATAGAAATAAATAGATACTTTTAAGAAAACAGTCAAGGTTTCAAAAAAATATAGATTTCAAATACAATGACAGTATTTCTAAACAAATGACCCTGGTATTGGTCCAAACACCTGTCACTTTGTCTCCCTGTTTTCTGCCATCTCCAGAGTCATTGTTCTAGAGCAGGCTGGTCCCCTGGCACTGTGACAAGGAGAAAGGGGAACAGCAAACAGCCTGGAGTATTAAAAATGTCTCTCTCTAGAGGACCACTAGAAGGTAAACCAATCCCAAGAGGTCACTGTTGTTCATCATGTGGTGTGGAAATGTCTGCAGCGGAAGCCTCCCCAAGGGGATATTCTACTCTACAGGGGACTCTCAATAGGGAACCACAGCTGGCTCTCCCAGCCATTTCTCTTGGGTGTCATAAGACCTACATTTGATGCTGTTTTATTATTCATCTGTTGCTTGGTGTTTATTCTTTTACTTTAGCTGGGTACATACTTAACAAACTCACTTGATGTTGAAAGTACAGCTATCTATCATAGAAAATTCTCCATACAGAACAATATACAACATCTTAAACAAATCTCTGGAAGCTTTGATGTGTAGAAACATAATATGGGCTTTATATTCATTACCTAGTATTAAAATAATCAGTTCCTATGAGTTTAACTACTCATTTTTTCATTAGTTAAAGAAATCATTTTTATGCATTCTTTCTTGTAGCACGATAGTGTGTAAGCCTGGGTGGTTATATCTTACAGTCTCACACATAAGACATTCAGTAGCTCTTTACAACAACCTCACATTGCTAAATGACATTCTTGTAGATGTTACAAAAAAAATCGTTTTCCCATTCTCTTTGTACTTCGCTATTATTCAGCAGAGATCAAAAGCTTGAGTAGACTTCACTGCTAACATGTTTTCATAAGTAAAGTTCTATCAGAATGTCTGGCCTTTTCAAGACTGGACTGAAAACCTGTTGGAAATCTCATTCTTCCCATATTTGGTTAATTGTTCCCAGCTCACATCCCAAAGCATAAAAATCATACTAAATGGTAGAAAGCTAACAGAAATATAGTTATATATCTATGTGGATGTTTCTCAAACTTTTGATTCATGTTAGAAAATCTGAAAATTGCTTCATCAGATTTTCATAAAAAGCAAATAATTCTGTCAAAATCATAGCATTGTGATATAAATATGGGTATTGACAACTTGAGGGAGACTGTTTGAGCATCAATCTAATTAATGATCTCTCTTCTTGGCATGGTGATCATTTACTGTTAGGTGCCCTAAGACAGGACCGCTGGGAGGGTTGGACAGTAGAGAAAGCTAATAGTCAGACTATCAAATGCAGTGTGGATTTATAGAGATCCACCATCAAGCCTAACTGCACCTAACCACCACCCCCCAACATGTGAACTATTCTGAGCTGCTGAGATACATGAACGAAGTCTAGTCTAATTATAGAGCTGACTTTGGACCTAACCAGACAGTGACAGAGATGCTGACAGAAAGATGAGAGAGTGTGCTGAGGAGTGGGAGAGAAACATATGGGCACATTAGATCCACAGATAAGAAAATAGCCCTGTATGATGGTCTGCGCCTATGCACCTAGCACTTGGGAAACTGAGGCAGGAGAACTGCGATGAGTTCAAGGCCAATTTGTCTACATAAATGAGTTTCAGGACTGTCTCAATAAAAACAAATAAGTAAATTAATAGATAATAAATATAAGAAACCACAAAGCTGGACAAGCAAACGTTTACCCAAAATTAATAGCAGAAATAAGAGTGTCCAGTATCCTATTTTAATGGTGTACTAGTTCAGAATTCTTCAGAAAAATGGAAATAACAGATACAGATATGAGTACATGAGAAGGCATTGATTATAAGAACTAGCTCATGTGATTATTGAGGTTCAGGAGTCCCATGAGACACTGTCTCTAAGCTGGAGAACGAAAGAATCCAGAGGTACAATTCCAGTCAGAGTCTAAGGCCTGAGAACCAGGGGAGGTAATGGAGACCTCTGTTGTGACTTTCAGAGTCTAAGGCCTGAGAACCTGGAGTCCTGGTGTCTGGGGGCAGGAGAACAAGAATGCCTCAGTTTGATGCTAGAAAGCAAGTACTCCTTTTGTCCTACCAGATGCTCAAGGGACTAGATGGTGCCTGCCATATTGGCAATAGTAGATCTTCTTTACTGAATCTATTGATTCCAGAACTAACCTCCTGGAAACAGCATTCATCCACTATCTAGATATCCTTTAACCTAGCCACGCTGACACATCCATACCTGTTAGAAACTGCTTAGTTCACTAAGCACTTATTAGTGTCTATCTTGCATCTAATGCTGTGCTCAGTGTCCCAGAGTCAAAAACAAATGCATCTAATCCTTGACTTTAGAATTTACAGTCTTGAGGGACAGAATTATTTACATAACAAAGGTTAACAGAATACAAACAATATCAGGATCATGGTGGTAAACAGATAAGCAGTGGACCATGCTATCTAAGGGGAATGAAAAGAGGAAGGGTCTCAAGAAGGCTTTGAAGGATGAACACGAGTTCAAGGGTGAAATGGGTAGAGACTTTCAGATGGATGAAGTGTCATGTATGGAGACACAGGGACAGAAACACAGGCCATGGGAAGCAGCCAGGGTGTCAGTTCGGATTCATACATAAGCTTTGAGATGTAATTAGAGTCTCAGATTCTGTGCCCAAGAGCGTATGTGTGTGTGTGTGTGTGTGTGTGTGTGTGTGTGTGTGTGCGCGCGCATGTGACTAACAAGAGTGCATGCCTTTCAAACAGAGAACCTGAGTTCAATCCCTAGAGCTTACTAAGGAAAACACCAAACATGGTGTTGTGAGTTTGTCATCCCTGAGTTGGGAAGGTGGAGAGAGACAGGGCCTTGTGTCTCACTGGCTGGTCAGCCTCGCCCTCTTGTGCATGTGCACACCCATGCCTACACACCACACACACACACACACACACACACACACACACACACACACACACAAACTTAAACACACATGAAAAAACAAAAAAAAATATTTTAATCAAAAAAAATACAAAGGTATTAATCCTGAAGCCAATGAAGCCAATGGGTCAGATTAATAATCCAGAAGTGAAGCCAAGGGAAGTCTGGGCGGCAAATGAATGAAGGCAGAAGCACAGACACTGGTAAGACCCTCCCACCCAGATCATGTCTCAGTCCCACCTCAGTGCAGGCATCACTGAGGCCAAGAGCTGCTTGCTTTCCACACAGCAGGAGGGCATTGCAGAGAAACTCATTTGACACCAAGTCTTAGCAGCCCAACACACACTGTAAGTTTTGGGCCTGTCAGAGAAGAAGGAAAATGGTTGTTTTATGCTCAACTGATAGGCCACTTAGAGGCACCATGGCATACAGTGTTACCTAACACTAAGTCAGCTATAAGTACTCACTAAATAAATGGAAAATTAATAATTATAATTGCCCTTAGATCCATGCCCTTGTTTCATGGTATTTACAAATCAGTCTCACTAATTTATCACTTTTAATAGGAAACAGTTAACTTAAAATACTGTAAAGTAATCAAACTGAGTTTATTTTAATTTTTTTTCTATAAATCAGACTTTTATTTGGTCGTGTTGCCCTTTACCCCAATTAGTCCAAATCAGTGGGCTTTTACGGTAATTGGGAGTAGTGCATACTTGCCATTTTCTCTGACCCTCTGAGAGCCTGAGGTGACACTTGGAACGTTGCCAAGCACGGGCACCTTTAGTTTCTCCTCTACTCTTCCTACACACAATAGAAGTTTGCATTGTCAAGTTCAAACCGTCTCTGCAAGCTCCCCCTTGTCTTTGACACCTACATTCAAAGTTTTGCCCTTTCCTAAGACATGTTACCCAACAAATCCTTAATGAGAAATGGAGCAAATGTTTTCTAGTCCTCATCATTATTAATTTCAAACACCAGGCACAAAGCTAAAGACCTGCTCAGCCTCTCATGTATCTTGTTTAACCAACTAAAAAAAACCCTACCCAAACTGCTGCTTCTACCCTGCCTCCATACCACACCCAAGCCACCAGCTCTTATCTGTATGTTCTGCACTGATACAAAGGACCACTCCCAACATTTCCCATCTCTAAATTTAGCTGCTTAAACTTTCTCCACCTATGACTGCTTTTCTACTGAGAAATTTTTATGTGACCCCAAATACACAGGTATAAAAGCTAAGTATACAATCAAACATTTGCTGATAATAGAACATAAATAAATTTATCTTAATTAATTGGTTGCAAAATATATATGATTTACTATGTTAGTAAAAATGAAGGCAAATTTGCATGCTAATGGGATGGGTGTCCTTGTTGGTCTAAACACAGTATGATTCAGAAGTACAGTAATTGGGACTACACCGGAAGATTAGGAACACTGACAGCTCTTCCAGGGGACTGGGGTTCGGTTCCCAGCACCTGCATGGCTGCTCACAACCATCTGTAGTGTAATTCCAGTTCCAGAGGACTCCATACTTTCTTCTGGCCTCCCCAGGTACTGTATGCATGTGGTTGACATGTACACAGGCAGTCAAAACACTCATAAACATAAAACAAAATAAAAAATCTTTTAAAAGTTGTTAAAGGTGTGGTAATTGGATAATGACATGGTGAAAAATGGTGGTAGAAAAATATTGAAAGTCTTTGTTTTCTCTAAGTAAACCATGTTTCTGTAAGAGCAGGAAACTGTGGACATGGTCAGAGCACCTCGATTCAGAACATAGCATTGCGTTTGAGCTGCTGCGGGGTCCAGGGCATGTTCCGTGGCAATGTGTGGTGTGCTGGCAGGCACAGTGGGAAGTGTGTACTATATGCTGAGAACCAAGGCTACAGTAGAGTCCCACGATGCAACATGGGTGAGTTCTGTCAGAAACGCCTCAGACCTGTCACGTGTTTGCTTTGGAATTGATTTTTCATCATTGCTCATTCAGAAACCTCCTTATTGTTGTCACCTTTCATGAGCTCCACACTGGGTCATAAAGCCCCATGTGGACTCACAATCCATAATTTACAAATCCGTCTTGAATTCGGTGGGCTTTTTTTTTTCCTCTTAAAAGTAAATTTGACTAGATGATTTCTCTCAGTGGCTCCAAACCACTCAGAGGTTTGATATTCTTTAGGAGCCCAAATATAAATACTTTCTCATGGTCCAAATAGCCTTTTATCATATGATTCCCAAATCCCTTTTCAGACATGTTCAGATCTGTTCTTCTGCATGTATTTACCCACAGACATTCCCCAATGTGAACACAGGGGAAACGAGGCATCTGCAGTGAGAAGCATGGACTTCAGGGTGCTATAGCCTGCATGTGAGGCCAACAGAGTCCACCTGCCTCCCTTCTCTGGCCCCTCCTTGCTATGGGACATGGGACCTCCATGTCTTCTGCATGTAGAAGGATATTTGAAAGAACATTATTGTGAGGTTTAAGTGATGGCATTGTTGAGGTCCTCAGCACAGTGCCCCAGCACAGCTGCCCATCTGTAAATACTGGTGTAAGTGCCATCTGTCCTATAACATTCCCTTCCATTCAGTCAATGTCTCTTCAAAACATGATTGACACAGTCTTCTCTTCCTTTATGGCAGGGTGCTTACTTCTCTGATAAGAATCCAGTGAGCCAAGCATTTGGCACTGCCTACACACTCATTTTTTAAAGACCCTTCCACATATTCACATACGGCTTCATTTAAGGCTAGGAAGCTCCACCAGGAAGGAGTGACCAATACCACCATAAGAGTGAGTAGGAAGCTGAAACCAAAGAGACTAAGCAACTTGCCCAGGGTCACTCCAGAACCAGGGTTTGAAACCAGGAGAACTTCCTTGAAATACAGTTCATTCACCACTGTAGAGCCCACTGGAAATCGGGTTGAACATGGAAACTCTCTCGACTCCCTTTCTCTCTCTCCTTTTCTGGCTCGCTCTCACTCTCTTGAGCTCTCTTTCATCTCCATGCTATTAATACAAACATATTTCCTGAAGATAAGATGGTTTTATCCACAAGCCACCAAAGACACTCTTAGAAATCAAGGTCTGAGCAGCTACTAAAACTGAAGACACACTGAAACCACCCATCTCCACCCCACCCATCCTCCTCTTGCAAGCTGTGTAGTCAACGACCCTGGTCCAAGGAAAGCATGAGCAAGGGAGCTCATTGCAGCAAATGTGGCCCAGCATCCCACCTGCTCTGCACAGGAAGCAATTGAAAGACACCTCTGCAGACTGAGAAATCACATCCAGAGGCATAGACAACACTCTGTGTGTATTCCAGCCTTATATATGTGAAATGCCTCCCATAGTATTTTAATTGCAATTGACATGCTAGTTCCAAAGAAAAATCCTTTTGCTAGTAGAGAACTTACCAAGTTTTTTAAAATCCTGGAGGAAGCACATGTCGCAGTTTATATTCAGAGACACGGCAATGAAGAAGTCACCTTTTTTTCATTCTCTGGTGTGAAACAGTATACTTATGACATGCTAAGTTTTTGCAAACTAGCACGGCTGTGCACTTGCATAGAGAGGCGTCGTTAGAAAGAAAAGCCCTGGACACACATTCCTGCATCTAGCTCAACTACCTGTTCACTTACATCTATAAAGTAGGTAAAAGTGAATTTGCTAAGGACTGCTTTGTACAGTTTAAATCACTCTGAACCTGAGCATTTTGGGTAAAATGTATATCTGTTATTAACATCGCTCAGTAAATGTCTAATTCAAGACACAATGGCTTTATACTGCCTGCACTCTGCCTGGGTCTGAGGTCATATCAGCAGCATGTGCTTGTGCAGAGCATTTTATGAACTATATGATGTGGGCAGGTCATTAATAAAAACTGAAAAAGCAAAAGAGGCCCATAATTAGCTCCTAAGGTAACTTTGAATGTAACATTTTCACCTCAGACGCAACACCATTAAACCAAATGACTGCGGTGTACTCTCTAATGCAGCCTGAGCGGCATCCCACTGTAGTTAAACCTTGGCAAATGGAAAGACACTCAAACAGCCGTATGTTGTGATTCATGGAACCAAAGGGCAGAGACGAATCAATAGAGATAGTTATTGCATTAAAAAACGATAATGAACAACTACAACAATATCACCAAGGTTACCTTGAGAAGAGCCAAGGGGGGTTTTAAACCATCGCTAAAAACAGGGTCAGTGGGTCAGGCTTGAGTTGAAAGCTCATTAATTCTTTTTAGCTGATTTGGGAAAAACTAAAATAAAGCAAATAGGTAATCAGTGAGAGAAAATTATTTCTAAAGGTATAACATAAGGGTTTGGTCTTTTAATATTACAAGCAACCAGAGATGTTGACTATTCCACTGAAGACATGCTAGGTAGGGTTCAAGCCAGCCAGTATAAGGGTAAATCCTGAGGGAGAACAGAACCCAGGATGTGATAGTTGGAATCCAAGTCTTACTGCTGGAGTGTAAAATGTCTTCCGTAGGCTCATGTATTTGAATACTTGTTTCCCCTCAGATGGCGCTGTCTTGAGAAGCTTGTATTAGGCGGAGCTTTGCTGGACGAAGTGGGTCATTGGGGGTGGGCCATGATTGTTTATGAATCTATGCTGCTTTCTGTCTACTTTCTGCTTCCTTCTCCATGGAGATGTGAGAAGGTGAGGGATCTCAGGGCACCTACCATGAAGCCACCTACCGCCATGTCTCCTCTACTGTGATTGATTGTATCCCTTCAAACCATGAGCCAAATAAATCCTTCTTCACTTGGTTTGCTTTTCTTGTTATTTTGCCGTAGTAAATCAGTACATACTTTTTAAAATCTTGAAAAAAAATATTAGTCCAATGACACAAGAATAAACATGTATGTTAGCCTCACTCTTTTCATATTTTAACTGTACTTAATAACTTATCTTTGAACAAATCTAATTTGTAGAGGAAATTATCATGTTCATTTTAACCCTCCAGTGGTTCTTTGAATAATATATTAACATAAAGAATGCAAGTTATAAATAATCACCCTCATTGTTCATTCAGACACAACATATTGATGTATCCACAAAATGCTGCTCTATACAAGAGTAAATACCCTTCATATATTTTCAATGATAAAAGTCTAGAATCACGCAGATGGATGATGCTTTTTAGATTATTTCATCCAATCATTTCTTTTATAATATTCTTTCCTCAACATATTAGTTAAGTGAAATAACAATTTACTTGCTTTTTTATTGACTGTTTCTAGCACTTTAAAAATATTATTTCAACATTGACAAATTCTGTACAATGGTCAAACAGCTAAGGAGTAAAAGAGTTTTATAAATGTTTTGAATCTAGATGATCATTCAAGCAAAGGCCACAGCAAATGTTACAGCTCATGCACAACAAGGCTTCTCATTACCACCATAGAAGCAGGCTTTACTTTGTGTCCCTGCATCACTAGAGACACTTTCTGAATTATTGTCTTCAGTACAACCCAATTGGGAAGGGAAGTCCTTTCACTGGAGTTTCAATTTAACACAGAAGAAACAGTCATTTGGTTACAGCACAGGGAACTAAGGGTGGATTCATGCTAACCTAATCAGGGCATCCTGGGTTCACAGTTTGCTTAAGTTACTGAATTTCTCTCCAAAGTGAATACTGTTAGAAAATGGACTCTTCTATTCCCATTGTAGAGGATTGCAAGCTGAAATGACTTAACAGCAGTGATTCTCAGTAGTTGAGGAAGCCACGGACTCCTTTGACTATCCAATCAGAGCTGCAGACTCATTCTCCTAAGCAAACATGAGATACAAAGGTTTGAATGCTGGCTGTGTCAGGGACTAAGGACAACTCCAGTGAGGTCATGATGTCCCTTGCCCTAGGATGAGTTGGTATAACTTGAACTTTCTTTTCGAAGTCAAAACCCTGAAATTTGAAATGTGTGCTTTCTTTTCCACACAGTTTCCTTCATGCTACCTCATTGGCTAACATACAAATGATGACAGTGAGTGTTTTGGTCAAGGCTCAATGTATGAGAGCCAGTCATGTCCTAGAGGGATGGCCTTTATGCTTTCTCTTGCACTGGAAAACCATAATCTTGCTGAAACTTGGAAATATAAGAACAGGAGAAAAATCGAATTTGGCAGATCCTGCTTCACACAAGGTCTTATCAGTTCTAAATTGTAAGTAGGTTACTTAAATATATTAGCCCCGCTAGATGGGAAGTAGTTTCAATAATTTTACCAAACTCTTGCATTGGTCTGCATGCCACCATAAATAAACAAATGCTTCCTGCGTTTCTGACTTTCCTAAGCAGATGTTGCATATTTGTAAGTTCACATCCATATACAGCAAAGTTGAGTGTATCTTGCTATAACTTGCAAATCCGAGCATCTTCAAAGAAAGGGTATTCAAAGAGCACCCCACACCCACTTCTACTTGTTGGAATATTTGATGAGTAGAAGTGGAGCCTACCCACTCTCTAGACTCCTCAACCCATGTTCTAACATTAAATTATCTCCTTCATGGAGGCATTTTTTCTAATAACCAACCAACAGCTCTCTGTTGAGTGTACCTTGGCCAAATGTTATATTTCAGTGTGTACAAATACATTCAAGCTAAACAGTTTCTGGTAATAAAGTGTTAATACAAATATTTTAAAGCAATTCTTTATGGTCTGGAGAGATAGCTCAGAGGTTAAGAGCATGCACTGCTTTCACAGAGAGCCCAGTCAGGTTCCCAACAACCATGCCAGGCACTACAACCTGTAGTTTGACCTCAGGGGATTGGTCACCTTCTTCTGGCCTCCATGAGCATTGCATTCGTATGCACATACCCATGCACATATGCTGTGGATATCTCTCTGTATAAATAAAACACTGATTGGCCAGTAGCCAGACAGGAAGTATAGGTGGGGCTAACAGAGAGGAGAATTGAGGGAACAGGAAGGCAGAGAGGGAGACACTACCTGCAGCCGCTGCCAGGACAAGAAAGATGTAAGGTATCAGTAAGCCACAAGCCACGTCGCAAAGTATAGATTAATAGAAGTGGGATGAATATAAGAGTAAGAGCTAGACAATGATAGGCCTGAGCTAACGGCCAAGCAGTTTAAATAATATAAGCATCTGTATGTTTACTTTATAAGTGGGCTAAGGGACCGCCAGGGCTTGGCGGGACCCTGTGAGAAAACTCTCCAGCTACACACATATACAAACTAAAAATAAAAACAAACATAAATCTTGGGACTGGAGAGATGGCTCAATGGTTAAGAGCACTGGCTACTCCTCCAGAGGACTCAGGTTCAATTCCAAGCACCCACATGACAGCTCAAAACCATCTATAACCAGGAGATCCAATGCCTTCTTTGGTCCTCTATGAGCACCAGGCACACACATGGTGCACAGATATTCTTGCAGGCAAAACACCCTTATACATAAAAATAAATTAAATAAATAAATCTTTTAAAAACATCTTTGTATATAGTTCATTTTATCATGTATTAAAGATGAAACAAATCGCACACTGGTGAGACAGATGTGCTTGTGTAAACATAAGTCTTTTAAAGATAAACTAATTTGACGATTTATACTCTGAGGAATGACAAGAAGAAAACATTAAGTTTTCTGTAACAAAGCATTGTTTATGTAAGATCAGAAAACTTCCCAAGTACAGTAAGATCACTGAGACATTCATTGGCATTGCCTGAGGTGGAAGGCTGCACACTGCAGAATGTGTGAGGCCGGGGTGTGTGCAGAGAGAGCAGGGCTGCAGTAAAGCTGCACAGTGCACCAAAGGTGAGCCCTGCCAGAAATACCTCAGATTCGTTACATGCTTCCAACTAGTTCTTATTCACTGTCCATTCAAAAACCGTTCACTGTTTCCAATACTTTTTATTTCTTATTTTATTAGACTGTGCAACATAAGGTCATTTTCTGCAAGTGTATAAAGTACCCTGAGCATATTTACACCTCATACCTCACTCCCTCTCCACCTCATATACCTCTCCTTTTCACATCACACCCACTCCCCTCCCTACCTCATATACCTCCTCTCTTCACCTCACACCTGTTTCCATCCCCACCTCATAGGCCTCCCCTCCCCCACTCCATCCGCTTCCCATTTGTCCCCTTTGTTCTACTAGATGGTTTTGCTCCTTTCAAATCATCCCTGCATATATGATGTTAGATATTTACATAAAATCTAGGACCTGTAAATGAGAGAAAGCATGGTAAGTGTCCTTCTGAAATTGATGTAATTTGCTTAGCATTTAACTCTGGATGCATCAATTTTCCTGCAATTAACATAACTTAATTTTTCTTTATGGCTGAAAACATTCCATTGTGTATATGCACTGCATTTTTTTTTGTCCATTCCTCAGTTGAACGGACCCCTAGGTTAGTTCCATAGCTCAGCTGTTGTGACCAGTGCTGTACTAAACATTGATATACAGGTACCTCTGTGATGTGTTCACTTGGAGGTCTCTGGGTAAATGCCTAGGTGTGATACAGCTGGTCACATGGTAGGTCTAGTTTTAGGCTTTGAAAGAGCCTCATTCTAACTCGGCTCATGACTGGTTCACATTCTCACCTATGGAGTACAAAGAGTTACAGGAGTCACGGTGAGTTTACACGACCCCTTATGGGGTGATGGCCCACAGTGTAGGAAGCAGCAGAGCAGTGGGGCATTAAAACAGGATGTGACAAGAAGATGACAATGGGTTGTAGGAGTGCCACAGGACTCAAGGGATGGCCTATGCATATGGAGTCCTGGGGAGCCAGGACTGTGTTTTGCTGAGAGGAACAAGCAATGCTTATCTAAGTCAATCAGCAGAGAAGAATGGCCTCCCAGTGCATGCAAAGCTCGTATCCCAGTGTTTCAAAACTTGAATAAACCACTGTGGTTGGAGAGAACAAGTGCACACTTATGGCAGGGATTAGGAGCCCCCGACACACACACACACAAATGAGGGTGCCGATTATGCTGGCCTGTTCGGTACTCCCCGAGGAGTTTGAGTGTGAGTGGTAGTCACTGAAGAGACTGCACCCCATGGAGACTGCCCTGGTTAGCTGTATGCCTTTGATTCACTCACTTGGTCTTTTGGAAGTTTAGATTTTCTCACCAGAGAAAAAAGTTGAATCTAGCCTCATTTTGTTTTTAATTTTTGTTTTTTTGGTTCTGTTTTCGTTTTTTTGCAAATAATTCCATTGTGTTTTTGCCAATGACCAAAATGAATGGGAAGTTTAAGCGTTTTTGCTTGCAATAGCCTAATATCAGCACCCAGAGATGAGACGTTTGTGTGGCTTTTGAACTATATATTTAGCTTATCTCTAGGTAAAGTAAAGCATCACTTTGTGGTTTGGCCTTGGGCCTTTTGTTCCACGGGCACATGAGAAACAGCCTGGCTTCCAAAAAATCTCACCTAGCTCCTTCCAAATAATGATCAAAACGTGTTTGCAGACCCATTTATAATTTGCATAGGATATTTTCCTGTTGTAATTTGGAAAAGCAAAGAAAAAACTTCACAAATTATTGCTCAATCATTAACACAGCCAGGTAGCACTTGAGCCGTTTATAGTCAATCAGTCAATTCACATCATCTAGTCAGTTACCTTGTGATTTTCCAATTTTGCAGTCATATCAGTTGGAGACGTAAGTAATTAATACATCTAAATTATCAGCAGTTGCGGGGTTGTAGTGAGTCCCATGGAAGTTCTAATTCTGATTGACAGCCACAAAATTTAACTTTTCTTTCTGAGACTTGGTATTTCCACTGTTTTCCTGAAATTAAGAGGGCTGCTTATCAGTTTCATCCATGCCTTGAGCAGGGACAGGAAACCTGATGAAATGGTTATGAACATAGCCAGCCTTCCCTCCTGTATGCTCTCCCTTGACTGGAAAATAGCACCAGACAAATGCAGCCAGAAAAACTGCCAGGATTTGGAGCAGGAGAGCTAGGGGGAAGATCTGAAGGAAACAGCCGAAGAAAGGAGGGAGGAGGTGGAGGCGGGGAGCAGAACAAGTCAGAAATGTTAAAAGCAAATTAGCAGGATGCATGTCAGTTGCCTCCTTCTCACCCAGTAGCCACAGGTAGAATCCCCCCTCCCTGCCTGCTCTCATTCGGCTCCCTCTGACTTCACCGCCGAATTTTCCACTCGCGGCTGGGAGGACACAGCTCAAAGGTAAAAGGTGAACGGATTTTTTACACTCTGGTAACATTTTTCTCTCCTTCTCCATCTTTCAATTACAGTTTCAAAAACCTTGAGGCCAAGCCAAGTATATCCAGGTCTTTCATCTCAGTTTCCCCCATTGTCCTTGTATTCTAGAGCATTCTTCCATGACATCTTTTCTGCCGCACGCACACGCTTTGTTTTCTTCACTTGGCTTGCTGCCAACCTTTCCAACCAGGACTTGTTTAAAATCCCTGTCTTTCTAAAGACTGTCATCACAACTCTAATCTAAATATAAATGCTATACCATAAGTCCTTTACCTCAGAAATGTCACCAATCCTCTGTTTTATTCAATCCCACCATGTTCTGTCTTGATTTATATTGAATTATCAGTGGACAAAATCCAAGCCCAGCTTGGCCTATTTCAAATGGCTGAGTGTCTGTGCTCACGTGGCTTCCATGGTGCTGGGCTGGGTTCTAATTCCCCCAGGCTTGTATGTCAGTCACCTGTGCTTCTGTGTAGAAGTTACAGCTTATATTCAGGCCTGCGTGGGGCACGTTCCTGGATGCTGCTCTCCACAGCTCTGAGATGATCAGTGTGGACATGAAGGCTCCTGTCCTTAGCCAACCCTCTAGCTCAGCCTGAACTGTTCTTTAAATAAGTGTTGTCCAGGATTTCTTCCTTTCCTCTATATTATTTGTGACCAAGCAAACAGCTTTACCAGAGAAGCAGTCCACAGTCCTACTGGCCTTGGCTGGCTACTTCCAGTGTTCCCAAGGAAAGACTCCAGGATTGTTCACCCACAGGCTGAGGACAGAAAACTTACCCTTTAGTAATCTGTATGAACCTACTGGTCTAGGAATTTAGAACATGTCCCATAGCTCTCTTGCTGACATTGATTCCCTGTCCCCTAACCAGCCCTGCCCTCTAATAACTCACTTGCCTGATCAAATATCATACATGTTTCATCTCCCCTTGAGGGCAAGAACTTTGTCTTAGGTCATTTTACATTCCCCAAAGTCTCTTTCAACACAGCTATTATTTAGTTGCTCATCTATCCTCCCTACCACTTTCCCCACCCAACTTCATGTGCTCTTTTTAAAATCCCACTAACTCCACCTAGTGGTACCTGTATGTGCATGAGTGTTGGGACCATAGGTAGCCTTTCAGGGGCCATAGCCCTAGAGGAAATGACTCTCCTCATGCATGCTGAGAGGTTAACTGGCATGATCTGGTTCAGGTCTTGCACATACAGTCACAGCTACTGAGAGTTTATGTGTGCAATGGCTTGTCATGCCCAGCAAATACTGTTTCACTGTAGACATTCGCTGCTTCTGGCCCTTACAGACTTCCCACGCGCTCTTCTACAAAAGTTGCGAACCTTGGATGGAGAGGATATGATATAGATACACCATTCAGAGCTGAGTACCTCATAGTCTCTTTACACACTGACAAGCCCATAGAAATAAAAATAGCATGGAACTGGCATTAAAATGAACAAAGTATTCAATGGAATAGCATTGAAGACATATAAACCCACACTATTACAACCACCCAATTTTTGCCAGAGGCCAAAAATACACACCGGAGAAAAGACAGCATCTTTCAACAAATTGTCATACTGGGTAGCTACATGTAGAAGAATGAAACTTGACCCTTATCTCTTACCTTCCATAAAACTCAGCTGCAAATGGATCAAGGACCTCAATATAAGACCTGAGTCTTTTCTAGAGAAAGTGGGGAGTACACCTGAACTAAGGGCCCCTGTAGCATAGGTGTTACAACCAATAATTAACAAATAGGATCTTATGAAATTAAAAAGTTTATGTACAGCAAAAAACACCATAAACAAAGTGAAGACAGCCTACAAAATGGGGGGAAATATTTACCCCAGCTATATATCTGGCAGATGGTTATTTTCTGGAGCAGTGATCTCAACCTTCCTAATGCTGTGACCCTTTAATGCATGTCCTCATGTTGTGGTGACCCCAAATCATAAAATTATTTTTGTTGCTACTCCATAATTGTAATGTTGTTTCTGTTATGAATCATAATGCAAATATCTATGTTTTCCAATGGTCTTAGATGACCCCTGTGAAAAGGTCACTTGACCCCTATAAAGGGTCTAGAATATATGGAACAAAAACAAACAAACAAGCAAAAAACAATTAAACACCAAGAAAATAACCCAATTAAAAACTGGGGCATGGAACTAAATAAAGTTCTCAAAAGAAAAAACACAAATGGTTCAGAAACATTTTTTAAATGTCCAGGATCTTTATTCATCATGGAAATGCAACTACTTTGAGATTTCATCTTACCCAGGTCAAAATGACTAAGATTTAAAAAATGACAGCAAAAGCTGGCATGGATGTGAGAAAGAGGGACACTTACTCACTGTTGGTGGGAGTGAAAACTGGTGAAGCCACTGTGTAATCAGTGTGGAGGTTCCTCAAGAGCTAGAAATACATCTACCATATGATCCAGCTACACACTCCTGGGCATATTTCAAAAGACCCTATTCCTACTACAGAGATACTTGCTCACCCATAGATATAGGTAGGTAGGAAGGTAGATACATACATACATACATACATACATACATACATAGAGATAGATAGATAAATAGATACATAGATACATAGAGATAGGTAGATATAGATAAAGATGTATTTAAGAATAGAGCAGCTTGTTCACTGTTGCTCTATTCACAATAGCAAGGAAAAGGGAACAGCCTAGGTAGCTACCAACTGATGAATGGATAATTAAAATGTGGTACATATACATAACAGAACATTATTAAGCTGTAAAAAGAGGAGCCATTATGAAATTTGTAAGTAAATGGATGCCACTAGAGTCATTCTAAATAAGGTACCCCTACCCAAAAGACAAACACAACATGTTCTCTTTCATAAGTGGGTGCTAGCTTTGAATCTTTTGATGTGTGTGTGTGTGTGTGTGTGTGTGTGTGTGTGTGTCTAAATTGGCATACCCACAGAAGGCATGGGTAGGGGGCAAGGAGTGGAGAGTCAGATGAGGAGAGAATGGAAAGGGAAAAGGCAATAATGGAAGAGCAAGGGTTAACTTGGATGGGATGGGGGACAGCAGAGGACAGTTAGGAATATAGGGAGAGATGGCCAGCACCAAAGACCTTTAAAAAGCCATGTGGAAACCTATTACTGTAGAATCTTCCTAAAACAAACACACAAACACATATGGAAGGAACTGAAGTTGAGTTACCCTATATCAGGAGGACAATGACTCTCCCAAGTACCAAAGGCTGGCAAGTAAAGGGTCCTGTGTCAGGTACAGGTCACAGATGTTTGAGTTGTTGACAGGGTTCTTAAGTTTGGAAAGCAAAGTATTTTTGTTTCTTGCCACAATCTCACCTTCTGTCTTTCTGTCTGTCCTTCCACCAACTTCAGCTGTAGCAGCTAGCTCCTTAATATCAAAGAATGTTGAGCAAATGGTGCCTCTTCTTCTGCCCAAAATTCCTCTCTGTGAGTACCACTGCTCAGGACCCCCCTCTGTGAGTACCACTGCTCAGGATCTCTCTGTGAGTACCACTGCTCAGGATCTCTCTGTGAGTACCACTGCTCAGGACCTCTCTCTGTGAGTACCACTGCTCAGGACCCCTCTCTGTGAGTACCACTGCTCAGGACCCCCCTCTGTGAGTACCACTGCTCAGGACCCCTCTCTGTGAGTACCACTGCTCAGGACCCCCCTCTGTGAGTACCACTGCTCAGGATCTCTCTGTGAGTACCACTGCTCAGGACCCCCCTCTGTGAGTACCACTGCTCAGGACCTCTCTGTGAGTATAACTGCTCAGGACCCCTCTCTGTGAGTACCACTGCTCAGGACCTCTCTGTGAGTACCACTGCTCAGGACCCCCCTCTGTGAGTACCACTGCTCAGGACCTCTCTGTGAATACCACTGCTCAGGATCTCTCTCTGTGAGTATCACTGCTCAGGACCTCTCTCTGTGAGTACCACTGCTCAGGACCTCTCTGTGAGTACCACTGCTCAGGATCTCTCTGTGAGTACCACTGCTCAGGATCTCTATGTGAGTACCACTGCTCAGGACGTCTCTGTGAGTACCACTGCTCAGGACCTCTCTGTGAGTACCACTGCTCAGGACCTCTCTCTGTGAGTACCACTGCTCAGGACCCCTCTCTGTGAGTACCACTGCTCAGGACCGCTCTGTGAGTATCACTGCTCAGGACCTCTCTGTGAGTACCACTGCTCAGGAGCCCCCTCTGTGAGTACCACTGCTCAGGAGCCCCCTCTGTGAGTACCACTGCTCAGGACCTCTTTCTGTGAGTACCACTACTCAGGATCTCTCTGTGAGTACCACTGCTCAGGACCTCTCTGTGAGTACCACTGCTCAGGACCTCTCTCTGTGAGTACCACTGCTCAGGATCTCTCTGTGAGTACCACTGCCCAGGATCTCTCTGTGAGTACCCCTGCTCAGGACCTCTCTGTGAGTACCACTGCTCAGGACCTCTCTCTGTGAGTACCACTGCTCAGGAGCCCCCTCTGTGAGTACCACTGCTCAGGACCTCTCTCTGTGAGTACCACTGCTCAGGATCTCTCTGTGAGTACCACTGCTCAGGACCTCTTTCTGTGAATACCACTGCTCAGGAGCCCCCTCTGTGAGTACCACTGCTCAGGACCTCTCTGTGAGTACCACTGCTCAGGACCTCTCTGTGAGTACCACTGCTCAGGATCTCTCTGTGAGTACCACTGCTCAGGACTTCTCTGTGAGTACCACTGCTCAGGACCTCTCTGTGAGTACCACTGCTCAGGACCTCTCTGTGAGTACCACTGCTCAGGACCTCTCTGTGAGTACCACTGCTCAGGACGTCTCTGTGAGTACCACTGCTCAGGACCTGTCTCTGTGAGTACCACTGCTCAGGACCTCTCTCTGTGAGTACCACTGCTCAGGACGTCTCTGTGAGTACCACTGCTCAGGACCTCTCTGTGAGTACCACTGCTCAGGACCTCTCTGTGAGTACCACTGCTCAGGACCTCTCTGTGAGTACCACTGCTCAGGACCTCTCTGTGAGTACCACTGCTCAGGACCTCTCTGTGAGTACCACTGCTCAGGACCTGTCTCTGTGAGTACCACTGCTCAGGACCTCTCTCTGTGAGTACCACTGCTCAGGACGTCTCTGTGAGTACCACTGCTCAGGACCTCTCTGTGAGTACCACTGCTCAGGACCTCTCTCTGTGAGTACCACTGCTCAGGACCTCTCTGTGAGTACCACTGCTCAGGACGTCTCTCTGTGAGTATCACTGCTCAGGATCTCTCTGTGAGTACCACTGCTCAGGACCTCTCTGTGAGTACCACTGCTCAGGATCCCCTTCTGTGAGTACCACTGCTCAGGACCCCCCTCTGTGAGTACCACTGCTCAGGAACCCCCTCTGTGTGTACCACTGCTCAGGACCCCCCTCTGTGAGTACCTCTGCTCAGGACCTCTCTGTGAGTACCCCTGCTCAGGACCTCTCTGTGAGTACCACTGCTCAGGACCTCTCTGTGAGTACCACTGCTCAGGATCTCTCTGTGAGTACCACTGCTCAGGACCTCTCTGTGAGTACCACTGCTCAGGACCCCTCTCTGTGAGTACCACTGCTCAGGACCCCTCTCTGTGAGTACCACTTATTTTGATATACCTAAGAGACTGTAGAAAGGGGGAAGAAAACCGTGAAATAATAGTTAAAGGGAGAAGGAGTATAGAGCAGGAGTGGGGGTGGGGGCATTCTAAGCTCCTATACTGTGTTAAAATCATTCCTTCTCTCTCTTTATGGATGGAACAGCTTTTTAAAACCATCATCATTTTCAAATAGTCTGTCCTCTGCTGTCAAGCTTCTTACTGACATCAGTAAGTCATCTGTCTTCTGATCTGGGAGTTTTTCCAGATGAATCTGGAATCGTCAGATAAATCATAGGACATCTTGTTACATTTTAATTTCAGATTAACAGAAAGTGTTTGGTTAGTATAAGTAATGTTTGGGACAAACTTATATTTTTTCAAACTCTATCGATTGCTTATCTTTGGAGTTAACTGTGCATGTTGTATTTTTATTCTCTATATCCAGAAACACTGCTCTAGCAATCTGGAGATTTGGGACATCCCAGCTCAACACAGACATAGTAACAGAATTCATGTTAGCTCCAATATCTTTCATGTATGTAAGTCTAGTCTTTATTGGGCCACTTGTCAGAGCCTGGGCTTTTCTGTGATCAATATTTATTACCATGGTTCATCCTGAGGATGGTCATTGGTAGCACTAAGCTTTGAAGTTGGAAGCACGACATGCCCCTGATATGAAGGGCACACTGGGACAGGAATGCCATGGCTGGTGAAAGAAAATGGAGTTGGGAATCTTTGCTGATTCTGTATCTCCAGTAGAGTTCTAACAATTGATAAGATTCCACAGAGAGCAAACCCAAAACATGCCTTCAGTAAGTTGTATCCCTCCAAACACTAACCCTATCCCCTCAGAAGCCTGTGCATGCAGACACACACCAACAAGACGCTACTTCATGTCTCACATAAACCAATGAGGGAGGGGATGGTGAGATGGGTTGGCAGGAGCCCAGGCACTCTGGTTCTTCTCCTGGAGCAGGTAGGTGTGGTGAACAGAGGGTAAATGGGAGACTACTGCTTGTTTCTACAGCCAGATAGAGAGAACGCTTCCTTCTCCTTCCCTAAGTTCCAGGCATCAGTGGGATGGTGAGACTGAAGCCCTAAAAGGAGAAGAGGGTGGGGAAGGGCAGGGGGTAGGGAAGGGCAGGGGGTGGGGAAGGGCAGGGGTGGGGAAGGGTAGGGGTGGGGAAGGGTAGGGGTGGGGAAGCAGAAAATGCCGGCAGTCAGTGGGCAGTCAGTCGGGGTCTGTGAAGGACTGTGGTCAGAAAAAGCATGTTGTTGAATGCTCATTGTGTCTTCTTAGCATGACAGTGAAGGCAGCTGTGGCTCTGGCTGAGGGTGGAGCAGAAGGGCACTGAACTCTGCCATCTTCAATGTCATGCAAATGTTGGGTCTGTCACAGACTGACTCCCACTTTCAAGCCAGGTACAAGTATTCATCTAGAGAAGCAGCCTTCCAAGCCTCTGTAAACTGGAGGTGCTCGCATATTTGAAGATGAACACAAACCCCTTCCTAGATCAGGGCTTCTGGAAACTTCTACTCCCAACCCCTTTCCAGGAAAATGTATACTCCAAGCATACAAGTAGATAAGATGGGTATAAAAATCAGACACTCACTTATAAAAACTCACAAGTTTATTTTAAAATAATTCCTTGGCATATACAGGATTTTGTCATTTGTGACAGATAAAGCCAAATTTGCATGCTAATGTGATGGCTGTACTTGTTTGTCTAGCAAATACAATCTGAATGTATATTAATTTGATGCTTACATACTGGTTAAGGATGGTAGGAAAATATCGAAAGCTCTGTTTTCTATAACTAAACCATTATGTTTCTATAAGAGCAGAAACTGTATATACAATAAACACCATAATTCGTGATATACGATAGTCTTGAGTCTGAGCAGAGGGTCTGGGGCAGCACTCATTAGCACAGGCAGAACCAAGGCAGCAGTGATGAAGTCACATGATTCAGGGCAGGCAATCCTGGCCAGAAACACCTTGGATTCATTACGCATTTGAATTACAAATGATTGTTGGCCATTGCTCATTCAAAAACCTTTTGTTTATTGTCAAAAAAAAAATGTTTACACCCTCCACATTCAGTCATAGAAACCCATTATGAAGCTTTGTCATGGATGACTAAGTCTTCAGTCTCACCTCTGTCTAAGTCCGGTTTCCTAAGACTTGTACCATTGTCACAACTCCTTAGCAGATACACAGCCTTACCAAATGCTAAGATACAGTTGTGAGGACGAGGACAGACAGCCTTTGGTGGACCCTCATAGCCTAGATCATCAGCTCAGAGCATCCAAGCTCCCACTTTCCAGGAACTGCCCTGCCACTTACCTACAGCGTTGTCTGAATTCCATCAGTTAGCCTCCTTCAGCCTCAGTTTCTTAACTATAAAACGAAAGTAATACCACAGCCATTAATGAAAGATACCCGGATAACGTTAACATGTGTCGATGTAGTGATATTTTGTTTGTACTAAAATAAAATTTGCCTGAAGATCAAAGGACAGAGCCAGCCACTAGATTAAATGTAGAGGCCAGGCAATGGTGGCACACACCTTTAATCCCAGCACTTGGGATCTCATGCCTTTGCTCTCAGTATTTGGGAAGCACACATACCATTAATCCCGGTACTGGAAGGTTGAGACATGAAGTGATGCAGCTTGGCGGAGAAAGGCATATAAGGCGGGAGAGACAGGAACTCAGTTCTTTTGGCTGAGGACTCAGGAACATTCAGTCTGAGGATTCATGGAGACAAGATCTTCCCCTTTTGGCTGAGGAATTGGCAAGGTGAAAAGTGGCTGTGGCTTGTTTCCTCTGATCTTTCAGCATTTACCCCAGTATCTGGCTCTGAGTTTTTATTATAAGACCAATTAGGATTTGTCCAACATATCAACAATAACAATACTAGAACAACACCATGGGCCAGCAGCATAACTCTGTTGATAAAGTAATGCTTGTTAGCAGTCTTGAAGCCCTGGGTTTGGACCCCAACTTTGCATACGCATAGCATACTGCACAAACCTGTACTACTAGAACATAGAAGGTAGAGGCAGGAAGACCATAAGTTCAAGGGCATTCTCAGCTACATTGAGGGCTTGAGGATGAACTGGACAGGCTACATGAGACCTGTTTCAGACACACACATACAACTTGCCGTTTAGCTTCCCTTAGTAAATCCTCCTCCTAAAAACTAATGACTTGCAGTAGCTTCCAAGACAATGACCAATGCCTACAGCTTCCAGTCTAAAAATTACTGATCAAAGTCCCAACAGAAGAAGCCTCAAAGAAGGCCATCCACCAGAAGATGATTGAATGGGAGGCTTGCTTAGGGACTTTGTAAGATGCCCCTGTGGCTTGGTGTGTTTGCCCTTGGCCATTGATCTCATAGGTGTGACTTCACAACCAGCAGGTATGTGCTGTGGAACAACCTTTGTACACTGTAAATATGTATTATTCTCATTGGTTAATAAAGAGCCGACTGGCCTATAGCTGCGCAGGAGGAGATTGGGTGGGAGAGCCAGACTAAGAGGATGCTGGGAAGAAGAAGGGCTGAGTCTAAGGAGTTGCCAGCCAGACTTGGAAAAAGCAGCATGAAAAGTATGTAGATGACATAAATGAGCTTCAGGGCAGCACATAGATTAATAGAAATGGGTTAATTTAAGTTATAAGAGCTAGCTAAAAATAAGCCTAAGCTATTGGCTGAGATTTCATAATTAATAAGAAGTCTCTGTGTGGTTACTTGGGAGTAGCTGGTGGGACACAGAGAAACTCCACCTACAAACGGAATTCCAACGTGGGGCACATACATCCACATAAGACCTGAGAAAGCTTTAAAAGGGTTCTAAACATAAACAAAAACAGAGCCAAATGCGGCTTCCTAGTCTTGTGTCTCTCACGCCAGCTCCAGTACAAGGGACATGTCTGCGAGATGGAGCCAGCCACCAACCACCATGCGATAGCACCATTCACTAAGCCAAGCAGTGCTTGACATAACAATTTAAGATTCATCTCATGCAATCAAAAAAACAATATAGATACTCAGTAAAGACAGATCCAGATTAGGGAAGAAAAAAAAACCTCTAAACAGGTTACAGTGTACTTAAAAATATACATAGGCTTGGGAGAAAAAGAAAAGCATATATACAATCATAGATTAAAAAATAGTTTAAAAATAAAGTCTTTAAAAAAGGAATAAAGTAATAAAAAATAAGCCACATAAAGATGGGAAATACACAGAGAGTCTAAATCCTGTATGTTATTGTGTTGTCTTTCAATTTTTTTGACTGCTGAAAAAGGAGCAATAGCTTCTAAGAGACATTGGATTATGAAAGCTGCCAGATTAAACAGTCAAAAGGTGTGTTGCTTTGGGAGAGAGGTTATGCTTTTATTTCCACAGAAAATGAGAGGCTGTGAATTCATTTCAGGTTAATATGGATCAAGTTTGATTGGGAAAGAACGCCACCCCCCTCCCTGAAAATCCTGGATACAGACATAAAGAAATAAACCTAGAAAAACTACAAAATACATAACATATATTTTACCTTCTTAAACATAAATCAAAATATCATCTTTGGCTAACTTGTGTACAACACACAGCCTATACTTGTATTAATACAGACATGTATGTTACCTTTAAAAATTTATGTATGTTCAGAACAAGGGGACCAGACACCAATGAAAACAAATGGCCTAAGTGATCTCAAATGCCTGTTACAGTCTCATCAGAATTCTGTGTCCAAAACAGCTTCAAGGCTGCTGGCTGAGATGGTCCAGACTCGCAAACTACTCCAGCCAAGGTGTAACAATTATCCTGATTTTCTCAGGGTTCCTCCAAAGATACCAGGGCTCACAGACAACAGAAAGTATTCTAGAGAATGATGCTACATTCCCAAGAGATGGGGTATGAATGGATCTAGTTATTTAATGGATTATGGATGTTTGTCATTGTTTAAGGGAGTTGGTTACAAGTTGTTATTGGTCATAGTCAGAAAAAAAGGCTAAACAAAAGAGTTAAATTCAAAGATCTCTCTCTAAAGGGAAAAGTGGGGGGTATAGGAATAATAGAAAAAAAGGATAGATTATTGAATCTACTTTAATCCAAAAAACAACTATTAATCTCCAAATATTTTACATTGGTATGGATTTTAGTTTATTGATACAAATTTAAGGTGTTTTTTTTTATACTGTATGTATTTTTCTACTCTTGTTTGGGGTATTATGTTTATGCAGCTCATTTAAAAGTGCAATGTATAATTAAGAAATACAGGTTAGAAGTCATCTATAATAATCAAACTTGTAGCAAGATTAGGTATGTTTTCAAGGTTAAGCAGATATATTTAGATAGATGGTCTTGAAATACTTCGAAGACCTATAGAATATGGCATTTAAAATATTTTAATAACATAAGGCTTTTCTTGACAGTGAGACATGTCTTCTCCTGACAGCACCAATCTGCTTCAAAAAAGCATGATGGGCATTGAAGAACCTCCATATGGAGTTTGTTTTCTTTATGGTAAAAGCTAGCCATTTGGGCAAAGAAACTGCCCTTGCCTCAACTGCTGACATATACTGTCCAAACTGAACCAGCAGGATGCGAAAAAAAAGTGACTGCCCAACTTTGCCAAAACAAAGTAGGACAGTCCTTCAAATTTCCCTGCTTCTCAGAAATGTCTGTCAGATGTACTAGGCCTGTAGGCCAAAGTTGGATGCCCCAATGTTACAGAAGAACTTTGGGTGATTGTCCAGGGAGCCAGATGTCCCTGTAATTAGGTACATTACACCCTTCTGGGGTCTTTGATGGAGTTAAAGACTAAAATAGACTTGAGTTTTCCTTAGTTATGATAAAAGGTAAATTAGGTATAAAATTTTAGACTCTCAAAGATAGATAATACAATATTTTCTCTAAATTTGCCAAACACAAATGGACTGGATATTGTAACTGTAATTCTTATTTGGTAACTGTTTTTGTTGTATATAATTTTACTATGTTAAAGTTAAAACCTTCCTTTTTAATTAGTTGAAAAAGGGGAAATGCTATGGAACAATCTTTGTACACTGTAACTATGTGTTACTCTCATTGGTTAATAAAGAGTTGACTGCCCTATAGCTGGGCAGGAAGATATTGGGCAGGAGAGCCAGACTAGGAGGATGCTGGAAAGAAGAAGGGTGGAGTCTAAGGAGCAGGAAATTAACATGCTATACTGAGAGAAGGTACTGAGCCATGTGGTAGAATATAGATAAAAATATGCATTAATTTAAGATGTAAGAGCTAGTTAGTAACAAGCCTAAGCTATCGACTGAGCATTTATAATTAATAATAAGTCTCTGTGTAGTTATTTGCAAATTGGCTGGTAGGACAAAAAAGTCCACCTACAGGTATGACCTCACATTCTTTATGTCAATATTTTCTTAAAATAAAGAAAAGTAACATTCTATTTACTTATGTTTTACTAAACTTTAGCTTTAAAAACATCTTCAGTGCTAGAAATGTAGCTTAGTAGGTGGTGGTTGCCCAGCATGAAGGAAGCCCTGAGTTCCATCCCTCACTCAGCATAAACTGGGCATGGTGGTGCCTACCTGTAATCCTACCTAACACTCAGGAGGTGGAAGCAGGAGGATAAGAAGTTCAAAGTCATCCTCAGCTATATAACAAGTTTGAGGCCAGCCTGGAATGAGGGTTTATGAGACCCTATCTCAAAAGTAAAAAAAAATAAATAAATTTTTAAAAAACTTTTTTAAATTATATTTTTGTCAGTGTTTGGTTTTCTTATATACCTGTTTTATCTTTTCTCCAAAAGAGTTAAAAATAATTTTAGTAAAAATATAATAGCAATATTTTATTTCTGTTTTGTCTAGTTATCATTTCTTGTTTAATAGATTAAATGCTACTCTTGCATTCTTATGTCTTTCTTTTGAATGTGTATATATTAGTATCTGCATGTATGGATGAATGCCTTTAGGTATGTTTGCTCACCACATGTGTGCCTGGTGCCTGCAGAGGTCAGAAGACGGCACCAGATGCCCTGCAGCTACAGTCACAAACAGTCCTGAGTCTCTCAACATGAGTGCTGGAAACTGAACCTGGGCCCTCTGCAAGAACAGCAAGTGTTCTTACCCACCAATCATCCCTCAAGTCCAATACATTAACTTTTCTTAATTTTACCTAAAATCTTCTCAGTTTTGTTATTTTTTCACCATGTTGTTTATATTGTCACATATCCCTTGCTTTTAATTTCTAGGGATCCCCATCCGTAAAGGTTGATTATAGATATTTCCCATGATTTTATTCACCTGGCTTTTTAACAGCATAAGAAAAAGTAATTATTCTTCTCTTCCTCCTTCTTCTTTTTTCTCCTTCTCCTTCCCTCCCCCTCTTCCTTCTCTTCCTCCTCCTCTTTCTCTCTCTTCCCTCCTCCTTTGTTTCCAGATAAATGAACAGAAGGACCTCTCTAAGCCTCTAATTAACTTAACTTTTGTTACTATTCCTTCAAGAATTCAACTTCAGATTTTAAACTTCCACAAGAAGTAGACTAATTACCCCACAACCTAAATTCTCCCAGGTGACTAATCTTCCTGAGGCTTCAAAGCTGACATCCCAGAAGGGTGATCTCTTCTCTGATTTGTTGCTCAGGGCCCCCTGGATAGATCTTCACCCAGGGACAAAACCTGCAGCTGTTGACATCAGTGACACTTCCTTTCCAGACACTCAGGTCAAAACCTTTTGCCAACAGAAGTTGGCATGTCCAGCCTTATAAAATGTCTGCGCCCAGGAGAAAAAGTAACAAGTCAATGATCTGCAGCTTAAATATAAATTTCTCTGTTCAGTTGAAGGACCTGACCCTTTGGCTTGGGGTCAAATGAAACAGCTTAAGTGCAGGGCCTGAAGAGTGGTGGAGGACAGTGGGGGACTGAGAAAGACTTATGCTGATGGCCTGTGAGGTCTCTGGTTTCTTTGTGGTCTGTTGGTCACCAGGCTATAAGGGCAAAGGGAGCAGAGGCAGCCAGCAGGGCTTGGCCAGCTGTGATAGCCTTCCGGAGCCAGCTTCAGTGAGACAGCTCAACTTTATTCCAGAGTGAGGGGAATATATAGGATGGGGAGGGCAGCTGGAACATCACCCAATAGGTGCTCATGGTATGCTTGGTCTGCATTAGGCAGCACGATTCCATCATTCAGATGGGGGCACAATATCCAGTTATCACATGGGCAGCAAGGGGAGAACATTTGCAGGGAACTGTGTCAAAGGTCACACTTAAGATAAATCAGGCATTCAAACTCAGGGGCAGCTTTCAAATAAGGTCAGGTAAAGAGAAGGAAGTCGCTGCTGTGGGAAGGGAGTCTTCCATTTTGCGAGGAGCTCAGAGAGCTATCTAGACATGGTGGACTGCAACTTTAAGCAGCAGAACCTTTCAACAATGGCCTGCCCCGAGTTTCTCTTTGATTTGTGGTACCACTTGGCCCTCATCCACCAGTAGTCATGACTAAACCATGGCAAGCAGTCAAGGACATGCCCAGCTTCAGACAGCAGGCCTTGAACTTGTGGACCTGGATCTAATTATTACATGGCAATGCACATGGCCAAGAGTCAAAGTGCACAGTCCTAACTTCCTTTTTTAAAATCTTGGAACTGAAACCACATTTTTCAACATGTGATTTAACAATTTCAGTCACTATCTAGCCCCACGAAGGGTTTTTGTTTTGTTTTGTTTTGTTTTGTTTTGTTTTTGTTTTTAATCCTAAATCAATCTGAAGTCTTTTATGGGGCTGCAGATGACTTCATCACTATAAGCTCTGCATATGAAACCTAGGAACCCCTCGTGAAGAATGTAGTATGTGTAGCAAGACTATTCCATGTTATAACTGGAGTTTAAGTTTAAATCATCAAAAATATCATGAACCTTCCAACACTTCCCTCTAAAGAAAGCTACATTAGAATGTCCAGTTGAACTACTAAATTATTTTATATCATCCTGATTCTGGCATAATTTTCAAAATGATTATTTTGAATAATACGGAGGTTTCTTCCAGTCCCCTCTCCTTATCACAAGAGATAAGAAAAATTTTACAAAACCAGAGACAATCCTTATGAAGACCCTAGCGGCAGGGGAAATGGCTCAGTGGGTAGCATTGGCCACACAAGTGTGAGGACCTAAATTAAGACCCCAGAACCCACATAAAGTGAGACAGGTTTCACACCTGGAACTCCTGAGCTTCTAATGTGAGATGGAAAATGAAGACAGACAAATTCCAGTAGCTGGAGGCCTAGCTAGCCTGACATTCATGTGAAAAAGCAAGTGACATTGTCTCAAATAAGATGGAAGGTGAGGACCAGTACATGAGGTTGTCCTCTATCCGTGGAATATGTGTGCTTTCAGTTACACAGACATACATACAGACACAGACATACAGAGAGATAGAGAGACAGAGAAAGGAGGATGGGGAAGGAGGGGGGAGGGAGGAAGGAAGGAAGAAGGAAGGAAGGAAGGAAGGAAGGAAGGAAGGAAGGAAGGAAGGAAGGAAGGAAGGAAGGTAAGACAGGAAGAGAAGATATTTAGAACTTGGGGAAAAGCTTGTATCAGAACTCTATTTTGATAACTGACACTATAAATCCCAGATAGTCTAGGAACTCTAAACATCAGGGTACACTGATCTTATGATCTCAGCATCTGTATAGTAAATCATCCAAACAACTGGTAAATAGGTTCTCTCCTGAAACCAGAGACCAAGTCCTCACTCCCAGGACCTAGGATTGTGTTGTTATCTGTTAAGATTTTTACAAATTTAGTCAAATTAAAATGAGGTTCCTAGGGTTGACCTAATCCAATATGGCAGGTGCCCTTACAAAAAAGAGACAGTCACAGGGAAAGCAGCGTTGGCAGAGACAGAGGCACTGAAACAGGGAGCCACTGGGGAACCCAGGGCTGCCGGCCCTGCTGACACCTTGAGTGGACTTCTCGACTCCAAAGCTGAAGAACTGGACATCTCTGTTGACAATTCAGAGATTGTGGTACTTTATTAACAGCTCCCCTAAAAGATAAATCCAAAAGAGAAGAAAAAAATTCTAGAGTGGATTATTGTTCCTCGTCAGGAAGTGGCATACAAGAACAGACTTTTACAGATTGAATGTTATAGACAATATTGAATATTATCTCAGCTCCCACCCACTCAGTCCGGAGAGCCACCATGGTTAGAGCCTGCTTGCCTTTCGGCTTCAATCTGTGCCCAGCTGCAGCCTGTGAGTAATCACAGTAAGTCTGCATGTACTGTTCTGATCCGTCTTTGCTGCAGCCGTCTGAAATACACACTAATTTGTTCTTGTCCTGTAGATGAAAAGAAAGCATGATAGAGAAGAGAAGTGAGTATCTTGTCCAGGTCACAAAGCCGCTAAGTAGAGAACTCTGATTTAAGAAAGGTCTGTTTGGTATTCATTTCCAGGCTCTTAACCATAATGCTTATTGATTTTATTTCACAGTTTGTCCAGCGACGTTTAACCTCTTCAAAAGTTCTTTTCTATTCATGGAATAGCTCATTGCTTCAAACTAGGGGATGAAGAGGATGCCAGAAACACCTTGTAGAGCACTTTTCACCAACCACGTAACTCCTTGGAAAAGCAATAACAGAGACTCACATTCTCATTCATATCCATGTATGTTTTTTCTGTCAGTCTGTCTCACATAGCCCATATAACTTCTTCCTTTTCTCAAGCCTGTCCCACCTATCTGCCCTTCTAGTATTCTTTGAGCTTTATTTATTCATGGATCTTTCCTCAGTGCCTTGGTCTAGTCAATGACCACAATACAGCCCCACAGTTCCCCAAATTTCTCATTTGGGCCACACATCACAGTCAAAATTGAACAATGATTTGAGTGGCAGGATCAACCCACTAAGGGGTCTCAGGACCTGTGACCCTGACTCACAGACAGACTCCACCCACTGCACCGAGATTAGGATCATACATAGACCAAGCTGCATCACCTGGGAGGCTAAGAGAGCAGTGTAGAGCACAGTGATGCTGGAGTGTGCTGTCCAGGCCACTCTCTGCTATCACACCGTTCATTTGTAGCCATGAAGTGGCTCCGTTGAAGGGTCCCAGCTGAATCCGGATTCAGCAGTGTTCTTGATTAGACCTGAACATCCTCAAGGCTTGGCTTGGAGGAGAGGCCCATGGGTCTAGAAGATGTGCTGTTACCCTCTCTCATCCACCCGAAACCCCCCAGCTGGGGCCCCACAAGCTGACAGCTCAGCAATGAGAGATTACCAACACACTCATCTCTCTGCTGTATGTCACCCTCTGCTCATCTCCTCCTGGGTTCCACAAAGAAATAAATCTCCTTTAATTCCCCAGATGATATTTGCTCTGTAAAATGAATTACTGCATTCCCTGAGTCTAGGGAAGCATAAGATATGCCTTTCAATAATTAAGATTGGTCATTCCCAGTTTAGGAGGGTGAAGTGTGGAAAATGAAATCCAATCAGAGTTTGTTTTTCACAGGGACAAACTGCTAAATATGAAAACTCATCTTCCAAGAGTTCTCAGGAAATCCTAGAAAATTTTGACTGTCACAAACATGGATGACGGAAAGCAAATTCCTTCTCTAAGGATTAGGTCTATGTACATTAAAAAAAAAAAAGTGCTGATATGTAAAGGGTGAGCCTGGAATACCAACAAATGAGGAGGACAAGCTCCCAGCATACTTCATCTTTAACTAATGACAGGCATTACTTGATGCATCTCCCCAGACAAGAAAACGGAGATTATTGATGTGCTAATCCATAAAATCACAGCCTTTTGTTTTGAATATTCATCCAACATCTGGCATAGCTTTTCTTCCCAGCCATCTGAATGCCATCCTCTTCAGAAAGCACAGGCTAGTCGCCCACCAGCTGCATCCATTCCACAAATATGTTTCATTTAAACAACGATTTTTTAATGCTTTAAGCTGTCAAGTTTTACTGAGATGTTACGACACAAGAACCACACCCCAAACCTCGATGTCTTATCAACAGCAACCTTCCTTTTCTGTTCCTGGGTGTGCCTGTTGGCTGGGGCTCCTCTGGACTCTGCAGGAATCCACTGGCCTCTGCTGGGATTGGCTGAGCTTGGATCCAAACTGCAGGTAAGGCTGCAGTCTGTTCCACCTGTCCCCACAGCCTGGGTCTGCACAACAAGCCTTTCCTCTGGCAGATGCAGTACCAGAAGAGCAAGAGGGAAGGGCCCTCCTTAAAGGCACAGCTTAGTTTTTCCCCATGTGTGTTTGGAGGGAGGGATGTACAAACAGTTAAAACCCAAACCAATGAGGTGATTGAAAACAAAAGCCAAACTAGTAGAGTCAAGTTAGATGACTCTGCAAGGCAGGGCCTTACAACTTTTCTTATAAACCAGGAGGATTTAGTTTGGAGGAATTACATAAACTCACACCTCAAAATCTGGAGGTTAGAGTTTCCTAAATACACAGAACAATGGGATACAATCCTAACTATCTATCTTCTATTTTTCTTTCATCTATTAAAAAAAGAAACAGGGAGAGAGAGAGGATGTTCATGTCATGGAGGCAAAGAGCCCCACCCCCACCCCTGATCTACCATCTGTAAGCTAGTGAGCCAAAAAGTTGGTTGTATAACTCAGCCTGAGTCTAGATGCCTGACTGTTGTGGGATAATCTTATACCCTGAGAAGCTGTGTCTCTGACAAGGCACCTTCTGATTGATTTAATAAAGGACTGAATAACTAGTCAGGAGAGGATAGACAGGACTTCTGGGAATAGAAAGGAACTTTGGGAGGGAAAGAGGCAAAATTCATCAACCAGACATGGAGGAAATGGGATGCACAGTACGGAGCAGAGGTAATGAGCCGCATGGCAGAACACAGATGAATAGAAACAGGTTATTAAGTTTTAACAGCTAGTTGGGAACAAGCCTAAGCTAAGGCCAAGCTTTTATAATAAGAAGTCTTTATGTTATTATTTGGGAACTGGTAGTACAAAGAAAGTCCGGCTACATTTGGTGTCCAATGTAGAGGCCACTTGTATCCTATATAAGCCCTGAAAAACCTGAAAAAAAAGTTCCAGACATGGAGCCTGATAAGGCTGACTTCCAGTTAACTGCAATCTCTTGGGCAGTCCCAGTGCTTGCAGCAAACAGAGGCATGGGCTCCTTTAAGAGACTCTGCTGTGCAGCCAAGCACTTAAGCAGCTGTGCTACTCAACACTACATAGATACACCTGCAGCAGCAAGCGTGGACCGCACAAATTTCCACAGCTGGGGCAGGTAGGCACAGCTCCCTGCAGATACCCACAGACAGGAAACTAGGCTCTCATGAAAGGTCCAACAGCAGCTCAGCCCAGAACCAGTGGGGTAGCCTGCTGGACCAACCAAGACAGGCAGAGCCAGTTGCCAGCACCATGTGAAAAGCAAGCCATGGCAGTGGCTGATCTGGCCCTTAAAGGGCCACACAGTCAAACCTTAAAGGTCACAAGGCTTCGAGTACACAGACAGTCAGGTCAAAAACAAAACAAAACAAAACAAAACAAAACAAAACAAAACAAAACACCTCTGAACAGGATACAGTATGCTTGAGAATGTTGTGTTTAGATGCTAAAGAAAGAAAAGAAAATGGGTATAGACAGCCATATAAAAAATAATTTGAAAATAATAAAGTCTTTAAAGAGAGAATAAAGTAATATAAAAATAATAATCCACATAAGGATGGGAAATACACAGGGTGTCTGGACCCTGAATAGTGCTTTATTAACTTGAAATTTTTAAATGCTAATGAGCAAAAAGTAAGAGCTGCTGAGAGATACTGGATTATGGGAAACACTTAATTAAACCAGGCTATATACTTTAAGGATGTCTTAAATTCAGAATGGAAGTCAAGAAATGTGTTATGTTGGGAGAGAGGTTATGCTTTTGTTTCCACAGGAAACCAAAAGCTATAGATTTCTTCAAAATTAATAAAGATCAGATTTGACTGGGAGACCTTCTGAAAATCATGGCTGCAGGAAGAAACCAAGAAAAACTACAAGATAGGTGACATATATAGGTGCTCTCTGCTATGGGACCAGATCTGAGACTGGATGAGACATGATAAATCTTGTTGGCTACACAGTCCTAATGATTTGTCATGACATGACATCCTTTCATATGGCATGGACGGAAATTTATATTATAGCTTGTTATGCAGTCCAAACAGATTTATAAAGTTGACAGAAATGCTCTTTAACTTCTCAAACACAGAGCAGAGAATCAACTTTAGCTGATATGTGCACACCACACATTCCACACTTGTGTTAAAGCAGATCTGTGTGTTACCTTTAAAATTCTGTATGTTTCCAGAGCAAACAGACAAGACATCAATGAAGACAAGTCAAAAATCTGCATCCAGAACAACTTCAAAGTGGCTAGCTAAGATGGTCCACCCTCACAGACTACTCCAGCCAGAACTTCAGATAAGCTATACACTTTCCAAGTACACAGAAATTGGACAACAAATGATACAGCTAGCTCTCCTAGGACATGACCATTATCCCAATATTCTCAGGTTCTTCTAAAGATACCATTGCTCCCTGACAGAAGGAAGCAGTCTAGAGAACACAACACCTACATTCCCAAGAGGAAGGGTGGGTGGTTTTTGGTCATTCAATGGATTGCAGATGTTTATCATCATTTAGGGGGCTAGTTGCAAGTTGTTATTGATCAAGTTCAGAGAAGAAACTAAGCAAAGGAAGTTAGATTTAGAGACCTCTTGCTGAAAAGAAAAAAGGGGAGATATAGGAATGATAGGATAAAAAGACTAGAATATTGAATCTACTTTTAAACTGAAAAACAACTTCTAGTCTCAATTATTTTATATCAGTATGGATTTTTTGTATATTGATACAAATTTAAGGTTATTTTTGTTACAACATACTGTAAGGTATTGTACCTATGCAACTCATTTAAAATTGTAATGTAAAGCTCTAGTCCTCAAAAGTTTCTATTACAAACTATTTAGGATAAGTAAGATAATAGTCAAACTTGTAATAAGGGTTTAGATGCAGATAAAAATAAGCTCTATTCAGCCTTGTGTATTTTAGAGAGATAGGTGGTCTTCAAACATTTCAGATACCTACAAAATATGGCATTTGTTTTAATAACATAAGGCTTTTCATGACAGTGAAGTATGTCTGCTCCTGGCAGCACCAATCTACTTCAGAGAAGATGATGGGCATCAGAGAATCTCCTTATGGAGTTTGCTTTCATTGTGACAAAGTTAGCCAATGGGCAAGAAACTGCCCTTGCCTTGACTGTTGACAGTATCCTGCCCAAACTGGACAAGCAGGACACATAAGAAGGCAACTGCAAACTTTGCCAAGACTAGGTAGGCCAGTCCTTCAAAATTCCTGCTTCACACAAAAGTCTGTCAGATATTCTAGACCTGTAGGCTGAAGATGGATGCCCCTATGTTACAAAGGAACCGTGGGTGACTGTCCAGACAGCCAGCTGTCTCTGTAATTTCTATAGTTTTGGAAGTTGCTTGTTCTGTACTTCTGTTTACTCAGGTTATATTATATCCTACTTGGGTCTCTGATGGGGGTTGAGGACTAGATAGTTATATATACCGTTTTCTTTGTTATCAAATTTAAAAAAGAAACAAAAGAGATGTAAAGTTTATAAAGGCTGAGAGACATAAAAGCTTAAGTTGTTGATCTAAGAAAATGTTTGAAGGTCTAAAAAGATATTTTTAGGTTAGTAATACAAAATATGATAGAAAGTGATTTAAGTACAAAACTTTGAACTCAGCAAGATAGGATAGATAATAAAATACCATCTCCATAGTTGTCAAATACAAATGAACTGGACATTGTAAAAGTAATTTTTACCTGATAATTGTTCTTATTGTATATAGTTTTACTGTGTTAGAGTTAAAACCTTTCCTTCTTATTTGACAAAAAAAGGGGAAAGTGTTGCAAGATAATTTTTTTGCAAACTGTGAAGTGGTGTCTCTGACAAGGCACCTTCTGATTGGTTTAATAAATGACTGAATGACCCATAGGCAAGGGAAGCTAGGCAAGACTTCTGGGAAGAGATAGAAACTCTGGGAGGAAGAAAGGCAAGATCCACCAACCAGACATGGAGGAAATGGGATGCACAGTACTGAGCAGAGGTAACAAGCCACGTGGCAGAACATAGATGAAGATAAACAAGTTAACTTAAGTTTTAAAAGCTAGTTGGGAACAAGCCTAAGCTAAGGTCAAGCTTTCATAATTAATATGAAGTCTCTATGTCATTATTTGGGAGCTGGCATTACAAAGAAAGTCCAACTACACCTGACAATAGGGTGACCAATTTTGTAAGTCTTGGTCTATTCCCACAGTACCTAGAAGCAGGACACCACCACCTCTGAGAAGACATAAGAAGCCCTAGCTCAAGAAAAGAGAGCAAAAAAAGGACATAAACTAAGACAAGATAATAAGTTTGATGCCCCTATGCATTTTTGGTCTATTCAGAACCTTGGTGGATTGAGTGATGTCCACCTACATGGTGGAGTCTTTATCTGTACTCATTGTACCAACTCAATTACTAATATCTTCCAGTCACACATCCAAAACTGCTTTATCAACCACCTGGGTATCCTTATCATTCAATCAAGATAATTCATAAAGTTAACATGAGTTAATCATCTACCAATTTGGCAGCCATGTTTGCTTCTTTGAGCCACATTCAGTCACCAAATTACACACACACACACACACACACACACACACACACACACACACACACACATACACATTGTGCTGGTTAGAATGAGAAATGTCCCCCAAAGGTTCATGTATTTGAACATTTGGTCCCCAGTTGGTGGCAAAGTATGGGAAGGTTATGGAACCTCTATAGGTTAGCTTTGCAGGAGGAAGAAGGTTCACTGAAGGAGCCTCACAAGCCTTTAGCTCACTCTACTTCCATTTCCTGCTCTTGGCCTCCTTTATGATAAACTTCTAGCTTCCTGCTCTGGCCACTATGCCGTCCTCATGCTATGGACTCTCTCCAGTAACCATGAGCCAGGGTAAACTTTTCCTTCCATAAGCTGCCTTTGACCCTGAGGTCTTAACTAGCAACAGAAAATAGCTAATGTGCTCATGTCAAGGTCAGGAGTAAACCAAATGCATTCAACACCTCTGCATTCAAATAAGAGTCTCAGTCTTCCCCCAGGGATGGAGGTGCAACTCCAGAATGGCGTTTTCTCTTTTGATCTCCTCTTCTGTAATACTGGGTACAAAATTAACAATGCTTAGATAAGGAAATAAAGTCATTATGTCTGAGTCAGTTATAACAAAGTAAAAATAGTAAAGATATTTTCTTAGTGCACTTGTTTCTATTTTATAATAGACATGTTTTCACTAAATATGGAGGATAAAGTCCTGAAAATGACAGGCCTCATTCCTGTAGCTGATCATGTAACCATAACCTTGACAGAGGAAACATCCTCTACTACTGCCTACTCTGTATTCCATTTGCCTACAGTGAGTCCCTCAGCTGGTCCCACTGTCCTGTTTTCAAACATAATGACCCCAATGAGGAAGACAAAAAGCTCATGCCCTGTGAATTGAGATCTATGAATGAATAATCGTCTATACTACAGCTACTTGTAGTAGAATGGAAAGCCCACTGTGCCTCTGTGTCTGGGTTCAAATCCCAGCTCACCACTTACAACCTGTGCAACGTTGAAAAAGTCACCTACTCTCTTTGAACTTGCATTTCTTCATCTCTTGGGATGTCACTGAACTAATTGTGACAGTATACATAAAAGCGTCCTGTGAACTGAAACATGCTACATGGGTGTTGGCTGTCATTATGAGCAGGACTCACCCAGAGGGACTCAAATTACCTTACCGTTTAAGGAAATGACCAATTTGCATAGCCACCTGGATTTTCACTGTCAATGACTTTGACTGGGATTCAAATGCTTCCACAGTGGGGCAGTTCCATTCACTGAAGACCCAGCTGGTGCAGCAGTTTGGGATATGCACTGAAATATGCTTGGAAATACCTGCTGGTCTTTCAGGCATTGTGTTACAAAACCAGGTAGGGGAATCCTTTTATCATTTCTGCAGCTGAATATGCTTTAAACCCCTGACGGAGCCAAAATTGTCAGACCGAATCCCACTTGTGACGATCCAACCAGGCTAACATGTCGTCTCCTTGTTAACCACTGAGGCTTTTCGGGATGAAATCCTGCAGGCCCTAAAACAGGCAAAACTTGACTTAACTTCAAGGAAAGTTTTGGATTTCAATGGACCTTTGAAGTTCCTTCAAAAGCAATGAGGACTTCAATGAGAGGTTTGCCTGCACAGAGGACCACGGAGGCCGGCCATTTGTAGACATTCAGTTCATCTACGAGAAGTTGTCTGGTGAAAATTGGTTCAGTTAGGAGGGGCTAAGTGAGGAATGCCAGTTCAAACTCAGTAGGATGAAAATGAGCTGGTTTTAGATGATCAAACCTTGTCACTTTGTTCTTCTTGAGTTTAGAAAGACGTGTGTTCTATTTGCATTGCCATGAAGGTTGATGGATGTAATAACTGTAGTAAATTAGAGCCAACATACACTGGTTAAGATTGAGGAAAAGCTTATCCCATAAGTTGTCTGTCTACATACATATTTCAATTGTGTAATTAACAACTATTTTAAAGTGAAAGTCTCCAGACTACGAATTCAGGTTTTTACAAATGAAGGGGAAACTTCCATTATGTCAAGTGCATTCTATGTCAAAATAAGCTAAAGTAGCAATTCTTCAAATAGTTTTTAATCACACAATACTTTGCAAATCAAGCTAATAGAAATTGCATATTGGGAATCTTTATCTAAAACATTTCCAGTAGAGCACATTATGCTACAACTAAATCATTTTTACTGTGAAAGTTATTGTTTTCTAATCTGCAAGAAGTGTCAAATGATGCCACAGGAAGTTAATTATAGTGAATGTACTTAACCAGGGCTCACTGCAGAGTAGATTCCATCAAGTAGCTTTATACATATAAATATAAATATATAATCTGTCATCTTCACTTAATTAAAAATGTAAATACATAAAGCCTCCATCTTAAAAAATACTTAGTTTGTACATTAAAAATGATTTATAAATTTGGGATATACATAAAGTAGCCCAAGATTTTTTAATCTCATTCATAGATAGAATACTGATATTCTGTAATAGGAATTTTGATTCTGAATATATGTAATTCCTAAATTGATTCTGGAGTTCTGGAGTTCTTTCAACTGGAACTGCAATACCAGGTACACACCAAAGCCTGACCGTCCTAACAAAGGACACTGCCACCACAGCAAGGCACCTCTGCTATAGATCGTTACACTGTTCTGAGCTAGACATTTTATGAAGACTCAGCCATGGTCAAAACAGGACTTCTAAAATGCAATATTTTTTCCAGAAAAACAAACAAACATTGTAATGAATTTTAATACTTCTTAGGAACCTAAGAGTTTTATTTAGTCCACAGATTAGGATCTTGGAGTAAATATAATAAATATACTTTAAAGGTTATATATCAATGAGGTGTCAGTGTACATAAGGATGGTGTATTCTAGTCATAATTAAATTGTGAACCTAATTATAATTTGAGCCTTCCTTTTAATTACATTGCAATATTCTTCTTTCCTAAGAAGATGATTCGTATAGCATCTTTTATCTGTAATTTTCATTTAATTAAAAATATAAATAAATCAAGCTTTCCTGCTTAAAAATATTTACTTTGCACATTAAAAAGAGGATTTATAAAGCTGGATTATATCTAGTTAATCATATTTACTTGGAGCCTTAAACATGATGAATAAATACATAGGAGTTGAGGTCTAAATTTTCCTAACTATCTTGAAGAGAAGGGGGAATATGTTGCAAGTACCCTTTTTTTACCAGTAACAATTCTTCTGTCACCCCTGGAAAAGTTCTACTAATTCTTCAAAGCCAAGTTCAAATGTCACCTCCTTTGTGAGAAGCCTTGCCTAACTCCTAAGGTCAAACTCAAGAGGAGCCTAGGGGGCAGTGGCTAACAACTTAAATGCATAGGAATACCAGGAGAGACCGGGATTCTCCACAACACAGGAAGCAAGGTCTTCACTAGAATTACCCCAAAGAAGAACGAATGTGGCAAGAAGGAAACGCGAAGCACCTGACGCTGGAGGAAAGCTGCGCTCCTCGGCTACCGCCGCTGCCACCACCACTGGACTGGCGACTGGCGTAGACTCAGTTCGGTGGCAAGCTCAGGTATGTCCCCTTGGGACACACAAGCTTACAGAAAAGGATTCTGAGGCAAACCAGGAGAAGGCAGGGCAGGCTTGACATGGCAGCACAGCTTTTTATACTGTGGGTCAGGACTGCCTGTGAGGCCCTAACTGAAAGTGAAACTTTTCCGAATGCCTTGCATAGCTGAAAACTAATTCAAAACCAAATGCTTAATGAATCTGAGCTGTTTCTGGCAGCACTCACCCACGCTCTGAGGCTGACTTCACTACAACACTGATGCCCAGCACCCACATGGCGCCCAGCACCCACAGGCGCCTCACAACCATCTGGCATGCAGTTCCAGGGTATTCAACGCCCTCCTCTGGCCCCCAGGCACTCCACAAATGTGCGCAGAAAATTGTATTAGGGAAGAGGGTAAGTGGGAACATAGCATGGAAATGATAGACACATTGTCATTGGTAAAGTGAGATTTTCGCCTTCAACAATGGCTGAGAGTAGAGGAGACTAACGGGAACAAAAGGGTGTAAGGTATGCTAGGGCAATCGTGGCACAAAGCTTGTGGGGGAAACCAACCAATAACTGATTTGGCTTAAGGCCCACTCCAGGAGAAGAAACCCATACACAACATGGCTTGATGACCAAGAATCAGAGACTGGCTAGCCCAGGTACCTAGAATAAAACCAAATAATACTGTTCTAAAAATGGGGCCGGGGCGGGGGGGGGGGGGCATATAGTGATGAAATGATTCATAATGATATTCTGCTATACTCAGATCAGTGTCTTACCCCGCCAGCATCAGAGGAACTTCCTCCTGTAGCAAGCAGATGGGAACCACTGCCAGACATTCCACAGAGAGTGAGAGACCTTGGGACACTCAGCCTTAAATGGGATGTCCCCCTCAAATCTCTCCCCTCAGAGCTCAGGAAACCTGCTGAAGAGGAAGTGGAAAGAGCATTAGAGCCAGAGGGGATGGAGGAGCCCAGGAGAACTAGGCCCTCTAAATCAACATGAGCAAAGCTCATATGAACTCACAGAGACTGAAGCAGCATGCACAGGGCCTGCACAGGTCTGCACCAGCTCCTCTGCATCTGTATAACTGCTTCCAGTTTAGTGTTTATGGGACTCCTGGGTGTCTGAGTGAGGGGGCCTCTGATTCTTGTGTCTTCTGTTGGTTTATCTCCAATGTGATAGCTTTTCATTATATTGTATTTTGCTATATTTTTAAAATTTGAATGAATGAATGAAAACTTAGCCCCTAGGGTAAAGTTTAAACAACTAAACTGTCATTTTTACCTTTTGGGGCGGGGGTTCATTTTTCTCCAAGGGAGTGACACTGGGTATATCAGCCATTCCAGGTAAGCCTCATGTTCAGGAGCAGTTGACCAACATTTGATGGATTCCACAAATTTTTGTATGCTTTTATTTGATTTCAGCTTAGTGGTTTTTGTTTTGTTTTGTTTTGGAGAGGGATTGTTTTATTTTTTTTCCTTGGTTTTAGGGGGTTTTGTTATATTGAGTTTTTGTTTGTTTGTTTGTTTTTGAAGAAGAAGAACTTAAAGTTGAGTGGGTAGGGAGAAGGAAAAGATTCAGAAGGACTTGGTGAAGGGGAAGAACATTATCAAAATATATTTAAATTTAAAGATTGCTTTAAATAATATATATATACATATATGTGTATGGCCTATTTGCCCCATGTCCCTTCCATCGTGTAAGGTTACAGAAAAAGTGAAGAGCTCTCACCAGGCACATGATCTGCCTGTGCTCATCACAGACTCCAAGACCAATCAGTTTTTGTCGTTTATAAAATTACCCAGCTCAGCCAGGTGGTGGTGGGGCACTCTTTTAACCCCAGCACACCGGAGGCAGGCAGATCTCTGAGTTCCAAGCCAGCCTGGTCTACAGAGTGAGTTCCAGGACAGCCAGGGCTGTCACACAGAGAAGCCCTGTCTCAAAAAACAAACAAACAAACAAACAAAAGAAAAAACTTACCCAGTTCAAGATTAAAGAGATGCTCAGTGGTTAAGAGCACTGGCTGCTCTTGCAGAGTCCAAGTATAGTTCCCAGCACGACATGGTGGCTCACCACCATCTGTAACTCCAATGCCAGGGGATCTAATACTTTCTTCTGACCCCTGCCGGCACCAGGTATGCATGTGGTGTACATACATACAACAAAGCACTCATACACATAAAATAATAAAAGTCAAAAAATTAACCAGCTCAAGATATTGTGTTATAGAAACCAAATAGATGAAGACCAATGCCCATATTCTAATCCCAAGAACTTGTAAACCTATTGCTCTGCATTGCAAAAGAAGCCTGGCAGATGTGGGCTGGCAGAATGGCTCAGTGGTCAAACACTGCAAACATTAAGACCAAAGTTTGGATCCCCAGGACCAAGAATAGTCCCCATGGGTACAGCAGCCTCCCTACAATTGCAACAAGTGTGAGGAGAGTCATGTGATCGCCAAAGGACATTGGCTGGCTATCAATGGTCTAGCTAAATCAGCGCACTCCAGGCTTGCTTCTGAGACCCTGGTTGTTTGGAATGCCTGTGCTGTTCTTAGTGTGTGCCCTTCCTTACTCAAGGCTGTGCTGGTTATCATTTCCTCTTTTGCACTTGCTCTGGCTCAGTCAGTGGTAGATGAGATCCACACAAGTGGGAAGAGGGCATAGAAGGGTTAGGAGTAGATGTTGCCCTAGGTAGTAAAAATATGGAAAAAATATATTCCCCAAACTTTCCCAGTTAGAAGAAGTAAATAAATAAACAAACAGCCTATACCATCTCTCAGACCATAAAGAAGAAAATAAGAGGAACTGAGAAGTTTGTACCATGAAGGAAAATCCAGTCTCCCCAGGTCCCCCCTTTACTCTCCAAATTAATCTGTCTAAATTATAACTCCAATCACGTGATTGCTCTCTCCCTCACAAGAGAGGTCCTGGTGTAGGTAGTGTAAAGATGGGTCTGCAGGAAGCATGGACTGTGGAGTGGTCCTGCATTCACATAGTACCACTCCTGGGCACTCATAAGACTGTTGACAGAAATTCAATCCACTACCAGCCCAGTCTGGCTATTGACCTAAAAGAACCAGAAGGAGAGTTCAGCATGACACATTTGGGCTGAACTTAGGTGAGGTTGGCATGTGAAGAGGGGGAAAGGTTGTTTTTATAATAACAGTTTCTATAAAGTCTCTATGGTATCGAATCAGAGCATAAACAGAGTTTCCAGCTGGACATAGGGCTCTGTCCAATGCTAAAGCAGACGGTATGAATGAGGTAATTCATCTCAACACAAGCCACCAGCATCCCTATACTACCCGTTCAGGCCACACCCCCAAACTGAAGCTCCTCCCACTAGTGCTGCACTGAAAGTGCCCCCTCCTGAAAGACTCTGGACCTGGTGGGTGGACAGCATGTCACTCTCTCAGAAGTGCCTGCTCTCGTGCCACAAGGCGCTTCCCTTTCTTCTTGCCTTGGGAATTCTGCTCCTTATAGCATCCATTCCTTATTGGTCTCAGTCAACACCAGAACCTGGTTGTTATCTGACCCTCCAGGTACCTTGCTAGGCATGGAGAACTCAAGGGCAAAAGCAGGTTCTCTGCTCTGAAGTAATCAACAACCATATCATATGGCAATATCATGCGGCCCCTGTCCCAGAATTCAGCGGGTGGGCAACTGCACCTTCCCTACACACTTCTGCATCCTAGACAGCCCTCCTTCCCTGAACGGGAGTTTGGGAGCTGTCCTAGACCTCCCACAGTGTTCATCCCATGACATATCCATAAGATCATTCTCTCTGAGGTCTACCAAACCTCATGGATAAATGGCTTTTATTGCAGTTTCACTACCAGAGGATGGCAGGAAGTAACTGTGTGGGCCCCTGTGCCTCAATCCAAAAATCACTGTAAGCGTCACATTTGTGCCCCATCAAACACTCCTACACTTTCTGTTCCCCAAGGACAGCTGCACAGGAACTTAGGACAAGGTCCCTGGTACCTATAACAAAGCAAAATTTTTGTCTCCACTTTTATTCTGTGTATGGGGGGGAGAGTAATGTGAGGGGGGTGCATGTATGGAGGCCAGAGGATAACTTTGGGGAGTCAGCTCTCTCCTTCCACCATGAGTTCCCAGGATCAGACTCAGGTTACCAGGACTGCACAAGATCTTTGCCCACCGAGCCATCCCACCACTCCAAATCATTTTGTTGGTTGGTTGGTTTGTTTATTGGAAGGATTTGGGTTTCTGTCGTTGTTACAGTCTGTGGACCAGCACTACCTTCAGTCCTAGAAGACAGAATTAACAGTCATTGGTACAGGGTTCAGCCATTAACAGCCATTGGTACAGGGTTCAGCCAGCTCCCTGGAGGGTTCAAAGAAAAACCATAGCCTTATGGAAACAAAACAAAAAAGAAATTGTTTTCACCAAACAAGCACACATATAAAAGAAAGCACTCCTACTTCCCCAGGACCACCATAAAGCAGTGCAAGACCCCACCACTGTGGAGGGGCCTCCCATCCTGTCTCTGCCTGCCTGTTGTTACGACCTCTGATGTACCTTTCCTTCTCTTGGCACCTCGCTCTGCCACATGAAGGGTCCTGGGTGAGGAATGCCATGATGGAAAGGGCTCGATGCTGGTGTTCTTTTTCTAACTTGGCTTATGTGGCTGTCATCCTCTCCATGCTCAGGAAACAGACACGGTTCCGGGACACTTCCTCCTGTCTGGGCCCGGTACCATCCTCTAGGCCTCACACGAGGGACCCAGGACTTCCCTGCACTGATCTTCTCTCAGCCGGTAGCTGCTGCCTTTTCTTCAGCCCATGCCAGACTTTGCTGCAGCTTGTGAGTATTTTCCCCTCCAGCACGGCTGCCAAGGCATTCCACAGGGCCTGCTCCACATTTTCCTGTCAGGCTGAACTTCCAGCTTCACGGAGTATTGATTCAAATAAAGCTTCACGCCGTGACTCACAGTCCTGGCGAACCTGCAGCACAGCGTCCTGGAGGGAACAGTGTGGAGAGCGCCATAGCTGTTTGAATAAGAAGGTCCCCCGTAGGCTCCAGATGTCTGAACACTGGGTCCCTCGTTGGTGGCACAGTTTGCGGGGAGGGGAGTGACAGGAAGTGAGGCCTCACTGCAGGAAGTTTGTCACTGGAGGTGGTCTTTGAGAGCCTGGAGACTCTGTGCATCTCCAGTTCACTCTCACTTCCGGCTTTCAGTTCAAGACGCCAAGTCACAGCGACCACTTTGGCTGCCATTCCTGCTGCCTGCTGCCACACTGTCATGGCCATTAAGGACTCTAACCCTCTGGAACTGTAGCCAAAATAAACTCTTTCTTCTAAAAGTGGCCTTGGTCATGGTGTCTTATCACAGCGACGTAAAAGTAACTAATAGAGACACATATTTCCCAATAAAAAGGTAAATTTTATTTCAGGGAACAATAATAATTTCCATAAGAGCAGTTCATTTGCTAATTTAAATATTGTTTTGGACACACAAATAGCAGCCTTTCATTACATAGCCATCATGCCATAGCTGCCTCTTACCCATTGCCCATCAGATTTCATGGATTCCTACACTCCTCACACTTAGTAAGAAAGTGTCCTGCTGCCAGGCTCTTCTGTTTATAACCACTGTTTTACTAAAAACCAAGGGAAGACTCATTGTCTATTAGAACAACTCAGAAATGTGTCCTGACCTTGACTATAATGCCACATGAACCCTGTGGTCCATAACAGATCAACACAGGCCCAGCACCCACAAGCTAAACATGCTTTCCAGGTCTGAATCTCCAAAGTCCAATATCGACCCCTCCACACCTAGTACAGACCGGGATGCACTTATCCAATAAAGACTCAATGAAGGAGCACACCCGTTTTCCCAAAGCTGCTCGTTTCCCATTCATCTGCAGCCACTGCTTCTTGAAGACACTCCAGTTCCTTGGATCACAAGTTCCTTGTGTTGACTACTCTCCGGCAACCACTTTAAATCTATGTTTAAAAACCTGTTGAGTTTTCTTTCTGCTTAAATTATATTGTTCTGTGTGTTTTCCCTAAGTAGATACACAGAAAGAGCTTCCAGAAAACAAACCTGGCAGAATTCAAGACATTAGAGTCTCCAAACTCTAGGAATGGAGGCTTTCCAGTTATAAGAAAAAGAGGGTGGTGTTCCAACTGACTCTAATAGCTGCTTTGAGAAGCTTATGTGGGCATCCCTTCCCCTTCCCCCTTTCCTCTTCACCCACCCACCCCTGCCTTGAAATAGCCCTTTTTAAATTCTTGTGCCCACTACCAGCCTCACAGAACCCCTCTGTTCTCCAGCTGTAGGTTCAGTCAGGAATAATAGGTGGGAATTGTACTTCAGCTACTGAAGTGGGTCGTGGCGTTCATCATGTGCTCAGTTAGCATCTGGATGGATGTGGGCATGCATGCATGCATGGAAGGATGGATGGGTGCATGCATGCATGGAAAGATGAAGCATACTATTCAATTTTCCTGAGACATTTGCTCATATGGCTGGGAAATATCTGGAAGGCTGGAAGGGTGGGAAGGCTACATTCCTGTCCATGTCTGGAAAGAAGGTTCATTCAGACCCTGAGGAGACTCCTTTATATGGTTTTGATTGCCTGATAGAGAGAGAGAGAGAGAGAGAGAGAGAGAGAGAGAGAGAGAGAGAGAGAGAGAGAGAGAGAGAATTGTGACAAGACTGTAAGTCCTGCTTTTCAGGGCCTCCTGGCAATCCCTGTCAACCCTGGAAAAGCTGGCCCAGGGCCACAGGCTGTCAGTTCCTTGGTGCTTTGCTGGACAGCTTGCCTCTTGAAGGACATTTCAAGAGCTTCTTAGAGAATGCTCTTTCAACCCTGAGCTCTCTTCCTGTCAGCTCTACTTGCCCAGCACACAGCAGGGGCTTGGGACAAGGCTTGCTGCTCTCCAGACCTCCAGGCTAAGGCTAGCTTTCCCATTCAGTCTCAGCCTGGACTGCACCTGAATTTCTGCCAATCTCCTTCTGGGCCTTTCATTTTGTCATCTATCTGCCTTGTCACTTTATCCCCCGGAAAGCCTTTGATGTGTGTCTTATGCGGAGGTGGAGCCACCCCTTTCTGGCCCAAAGAGTTCATCTACCTGAAGCATCTGACAGCTTTAGTGAGTTAAAGCAGGAGTGTGTCACATGAGCTCACAGGGGAGTCCTTAAACAACAATCCCAGAATCCATGAAGCCAATCAGGGCAACGTGGAATCTAAAAACACAAGCAGAAAGTCTGTGCTGTGGGGAACTAAAGCCCCAAAAAGGAATCTGCAATCCAGCTAAACAAGAAGCCAAACCAAAGGTATGAGGACCAGCTCCAGGCTTACAGCAGCTAGAGCCTGTAATCCGTTCATTCTTGCTTCCACAAGTACATTCGTATTTGTTTCCTATCTCTAGAAAGACATGACAGCATAGGGGTTTGAATTTCTACACCTAGTCCTTGTATATGACCTGTGTCTCTGCCTCAGTTTCCTCTGAAGCTAATTATAGTACCTACACCAGAAAGTTCTCCTGAGCCTCATGGGTGGTGGTATCAGTTAAGCACTGGAGGATGCCAGTTCTGCAGAAAGTTCTCAACCAAGAGTAGGAGCTGCTCCTATGAAGCAGAGTTTTCACTGGACCTAGGATGGATCTTGTGGGCAAAGGGGAAGACTTAAGATCCCCTGAGTGAAAGTGAAGAAAGCCAGTAGGAAAGATAGCTTCGAGATAGGGAAATTAGTGCTTGGTTATTTTTGTTATTGGTATTTATGTCTTTGACAGGCATAGTTGGCATGCAATGAACTCCATATTTAAAGGGGATAACTTGACAAATTTTGATATCTGCATACATCTATCACTACAGTCAGGAAAACAGACATATGTGTCACCCCCAAAGTTAGTTCTCTCATGCCCTTTTGCAATCACTGTCAATCATCCCTCCACATTCTACCTCCTACCCTCTCAGACAACCACTGACCCACCTTCAGTCATATAGGCTAGTTTATATTGTCTTAGGATCTGTATATAAAAGGAACCACACGGTACTATTTTGG